>NC_135888.1:18003175-18272712 GCF_964194155.1 Cetorhinus maximus | reverse complement strand
AACAAATGCTGGAAATCAGAAGTGAAAACAGAACATTCTGAAAACCCTGTTGGATTAATGGCCCATCGTGAAAACATTAAGTTTTCTTTTCATGCTGTGAAAATCCAATATTTTGTTTTACTTCACATGGAGCGCTTTGGTTTTAAAAAAAAGTACAATAAATTTATACTGACCGCAGGAATGTATATGTTCATGCATCATCATTCAACATAGGACTTAAATCAACTTCCACACAATATACAAATACTGACAGCACTGTTAGGAGAAGGGATAGGTTAGTTCTGTGACTCCCCCTCAGGTTACATAAATAATTACAACGCTTTTCCATGTCCTAAGCAGACATTTTTCACCAACAGACGACTGAAGTGTGGTGAGTATTTCCATAGTTTTAGAAGTTAATAAGAAAAATGCAACATGTAATAATGCAATATTTAAAACTGAGAGGAAGCAGGAAATGGAACAGTGTGAAGGACAGTACATTAGCAACTTAAAAAATTCACAGAAGTCAATAATTGTAGTTTAGGTGGTGAGGAGAGGCAGAGTGCACAAAACAGAAACACAAAAATCACATTGGAGAGGAAGGTTAGAATCTGGAGGTGGGGAGAGGTGCCCCATCAGCCAAGCCCTTTTCTTGTGCTTGGCTCAGGAATTCAAAGCAAAACCAGACTGGAGGTTTAATTATCTCCAATCTGCCATTGTTCTTGATTTCAGCCACACCACTATGGATAAGGGAACAAAGGAAGAATCACTGTGATCACACCAACTGATTGGCAGGTAGCATATGCAGAAGAACCCTGTGCATCCTTTCTGCAATAAATACAGGGCTCAACA
Organism: Cetorhinus maximus; assembly: GCF_964194155.1. NCBI lineage: Eukaryota > Metazoa > Chordata > Chondrichthyes > Lamniformes > Cetorhinidae > Cetorhinus > Cetorhinus maximus. The sequence goes on along the minus strand of NC_135888.1, from coordinate 18,271,881 downwards.
ACATTTTCAAAGGACAGTAAAAGGCAGAAACACATGCGTTCATTTTTAAGTAAAGCATTTACTGCTTACATTTTAGCAAACAACTTTACCTGTGTCACCAGGCCATTTAATTGAGTAGACAATTGTCGAAGGCTTTCTGTGGAGGAGACTCCTCTATAGAAGGCAACAAAAAAGAACTGTTTTAAAAAGCTAGCCCCAGGCTCTTCCAATAGTGATTTTATTCTGAGTAGTGAGCTACAGTGGTCTCAGGTTTGATGTCCATTAGCTGGTCTAAGTTGATCAGTCTCAGCACTCCTTAGCGACAAAGGAGGCTAGAAAAAGAAAAGTCAGATAAAATTCCCAATACCAACTGGAAATGTGCATGTGGACACGAAAGGTTTGACACCTGCTGTCAAATGATTATGCCGAATTACAGCCACGGCTTACCCCTAAACAATGGTCATTTGGTCAAGGACCCGGGGGGGTAGCCAACACCCATGAACCAGAACCCAGCAAGGAATTAATACCATTCAATGAGTGAAGGGGAGACAAAAAAAGGTTCATCTGAACTACACATATATCAAGGATAATTTTAACTCTTCAAACAATCAGAAACCAGGACAGTCACTGGGTTTAATTAGCAAATTGGTTCTGATACAATGTAGGGTAGAAGTGCTTATGTTTTAATATTACATGTTACACTTCTTTGTGGCACTCAAATTAATCATCTTAAATTGCTCCCACCACCAGGGACAAAGCTTTTAACTATTTGCATTTCACTCCAGTGCTTTTCTGTTTCAAATCCTATCACCAGACAACACACATTTGAAGAGGACAAAACCCACTGCCTTACTGCTGGATCCATTATGCATTACTGTAAGTCTAGAGAAAAGAGCATTGTTGTTGGACAGTTCCAAGAACATTCTGCAATTGGATTGCCTAGTGACAACCGTAGGAGAGACTGACTAGTGATAGCCCTTGTATGCTCCTACCTGCTTTCTTCAGATTGGTTTTCATCTGCTGCAAGGTTCATCTGCCCAGGTAAAAAAAATTAAAATTTAGGTTGTGCAAAGAAAAGCTCTCACACACATCACTAGTTTGTTTAAAACAATTTAGCCAACAGACGATTTTACCAACTAGACTGCTGGATCAAGACAGGTGACCTGAGTGAGGGGGCGATGAGAAGAGAGGGCTGCTGAGAATTTAATTTAATTCAGAGTTATCCAAAGCTGCAGCGAACACAATGAGCACTGCCCAGGTTTAAATTCTTTTCTGCACCTTCTGAACAAAACCTTGTCTTTTATTTAAGTGTACAATAAAAGTGCATAGTATATAACGCAAAGATTCTGGCACCGAGTGGTTCAAAACTATCTCTAAAGCAACAAAGGAGCTGCCCAGATCTGTGACAAAATAGCATTTAAAATGACTTCATATCTAAATGGAGGGAAGGAAATGCTGATCAGGATTTACTGCTACTATTATATGAACAGATTTCTCAAAAGCCAGCCGTTAATAAACACCATATTCATTCTTACACATGAAGATCTCATTTTAATTAATTCTTCTGAACACGTCTATATTTTTACGTGGTGATGCACTAAAAAGTGGAATCATCACAACATAAAAGCAAGCTACAAATTAGAAAAGTGATCATGTTGATATCTTTACAAAATATCCAAAACACAGACCTGGGAGAGGGATTCAATCTGTACCGTGTGATCAATGGTCATTGTATTTGGCAAGTTGCTGTTGGGGGTGTGCAAATGAGCAGGCGTTGCATCGTCGATCCTCTGTCCTCTGACAAGACTGTCAACATCATTTTCCAGGGAAGCCTGTCAGAAAACAGTGGAGGTTGGTAATTTGCTGAACTGGAAACCCCAGGTCTTACTACTCCCAGCAAAATTATTTTAAATTTCAGTGTAGTGAATATTCTTGTAACCTAGGGCAGGTTTTTCTATGTTCCTGACAATTTCATAAAGTTACCATAAACTGAGGCATTGGTGTACCTTACTGGGTGAATTTATGGACTTTCATTTCAACTGTGGCGCCTCATCAGTCACTTTCAGGTTATTCAAGAAAGAAAACATTCTGGGTAGAATGTAACAAAACAAAAGATACCCATCACATCACATTATACTTTTGAGGTGCAGTATGCAAATGTGGCTTTAATCTCAAGCCAAGCAGCCTGATTGGGATCTTTCAGTTTTATAAGAAGTCCAGGACATTCACATTTGTAACTTGAGCTAGTTATGGGATGTCACAAATCAAAGATTACATCCATTAAAAGCAGCATTCAATCACTTCTTTTTGAAATAAGTGGTAGAAAAGTAGGCCATTACTGGTTCCAGGATATCTCATGGCCAAATAACGATACATTCATTAACTCTTCTTCCAAACACCCGTTAAAACTACTTGTGCCCCCACTTCTTAACACCCCATGAAAGTATATCTCACTTCTGTGAAAAGATTGTAGTAGAACAGTGTCCATCCAACAGGCACTGTTTTTCAATTAACATAACTAAGGACTGTTAGGTGTCAATCCATGAGAATTGAGGGGAATTATACTTAAGAGTCTCGGAAGAAAATACCTTCAGTTTAAAATCACGAACAAAAATATATATATTAAATGGAGCTGCATCTAAAACCAGTCACATGGTTGGAAAGTCCCTCAGTGCTAGATAAACAAAGTATCCCAAGAACTAAGATAAAAAAAAGTATCCCAGGGTTTCTCTGCATCGCTTATACCTAAAAATAAACAGCACTGCTGATAACCGACTATAGGGTTGCATTACCCATCAGATTTCATACCCATGCTCAGATGTTGGAGGTGCCAACATTCCAAATATTACACAACACTGGTTTCCTGTTCAGTGTGATTTGCGCTTCTTTTTCTAACCCAGATACACAATTTAAACAGTTCTTTCTGGTTGTCAACACCAGGCAGTTTACTAATCAGATTTTAATGATTCAGCCTCAAGAGTAAAGGAACTGCTGGGTCAAGAATTTTTTTTTTTTTGATTCTTTCATGGGATGTGACCATCGATGGCTAGGCCAGCATTGTTATTGCCCATCGCTAATTGTCCTCAAGAAGGTTTTCTTGAACCACTGCAGTCCATGTGGTGTAAGGACACCCATAGTGCTGTTTGGGAGGGAGTTCCAGGATTTTGACCCAGTGACAATGAAGGAATTATCAATCCAGAAGGCACTACCTGAAAGGGTGATGAAAGTAGGTTTAATAGCAGCTTTCAAAATGGAGTTGAATCTCTACTTAAAAAAGAAAAAAATTGCAGGACGATGGGAAGAGAGGTGAGAAGGACGAATTCCAAGAACAAGAAGTGAAATTGGTCAAATGAAACCCCCCCCCACGCCCCCACCTTTTGCTTAAAATTATAGTCATAGCTAATTTTTAATGTAATAGCCATTTGGCCCAACCAATCGGTGCCAGCATTCATGCTCCATCCTTAGTCTGCATGCTATGCTTGAACTTTAAAATAGACTGCTGGAAAAAGAGGTGTCAGTCAGTAGTTGGCAGTTTTCAGCATGTTCCAATACCATTCATATCACAGCGCCAGTCAGTCTGACACTAAAACTGCCACCTCAGGAACAGTTTGATTATCTTGATATTCAATAGCTAGGTTGTAAAATTCTCTGGAGAATTACAAAGGCAGTAATGAAACAAGAGTGTGGTCACATTAATCATGTCCTCAAATGAAATAAAAAGTCTGGGAATCCACTTGTGCCTCACTGCAAGAGATCTGCTCAGCTCATCATACGGTGTTATTGTAAACACTATTACAGTGGAGGGCAATCAGCAAATCTGCTCCATACACCATGCTCCTTAACCTTTGTTTTCATGCTTAACACTGCACCAATCCGTTATAACTTACCATGGATCTACAATGTGATAGGCAAATGCAAAAGCACACCAATTTCTCGGTGTCATTTAAAGAGAGCGTTCCTATCCTAATAAATTCACACAAACAAGTTCCCCTCAATTTTCCTGTCTCTAAATGCAGAAATGATTTTCATGCATTGGTGTTAGTGCAGCAATAAATCTGCATCTGTGATGGCTGCACTGGTCATAGAAATCAATTAACAAACCAAAGTACAGCACCCACAGGTCGTTTTCCTGCATTTTACACCACAAACGCAATCTGAACAGCCATTCTGGGTTGCTTTGACTGCCCTAACAAGCCTCACACCTTTGCAGTGCCAGTAAATAATAAATGCAACTTTCTACTTTCTTTATCCCACTCGCCCCCTTCACAATGTATATTATTCCAGAACACCATGAGGCAAGGTCATGTGGCTCTCTGACAGAACTATCCACTTAGTCCCCATTTCCTTGTTCTTTCAATTATTTTTTTCCTTTTTCAAATAGTTAGCCACTTCCCTTTTGAAAAAACTTCATGGATTCTGGTTCCACCATTGCTTCTGGTAAGGTATTCCATGGTCTAACAATTCTCTGCATGAAGAGAAGATTTCCTAATCTTAATTCTCTTGTTGGCCTTAAATTTATGCCTTCTAATTAACAACTGAACAGTGAAAATAGTTTTTACATTTACTTACCTCAACAAAATATAAGCATTTTGAATAGGTCTATCAGATCTCCTCTTAACATTCTCTGCGTTAATTAAAATATAGTCCCTTTTTACTTTAGAGTCTCTTCATAGCTAAATCTACTTATCCTTAGTACCATTTTAGTGACTTGCCATTACTTCCTCCTTTGGTTAGGTTCTGCCTGGTTATGCTTCTGTGGTTGGGCTTTTTCTGCAAGTTGTTTATTGTAATGCTTTCAGAACTGCTAAACACACCAATTAACATCAAAATCACCAACTTTTAAAATCCAGCTGAACAGGTGAGAAGATTAAGGGTGAAGGAAAATAATTATTTAAGTACAGTCAACAGGGCTGGTAATACCAAACTGGGTCCAATATTCCAAAAGACAGACATAAGCCAAACACCTAACAAACATATCTATAGACAAAAATATGAAATTCCTCAAATACTGATGTCGCTTCTCACTGAGCTATTCCACTTTTAGCTCATGTGAATTGCAAGGTACTACAAACAAGTCATTAATGTTGACATTAATGTTGACACATTTTCAAGGATTTTTAAAAATCTTCTAAAAATTAACATTTGTAACAGAAGCAATGTTGAATCTTGGGCTGCTCACTTCCCAATCTGAACTGTGTTGGGCAGACAAGTACTGAGCAGAGCTGTTGCATCTCCCAATCAGGGGAAGAGGTGGAAAATAGGAGGAACAGTCACACTGGACACACAGTTACAGTGAGAGGCCTGGGAAGAGTCCAAGTTACCATGCTTTAGGCTCCAGGTGCCAGGCTAGGCAGAAGTATAGGTGCCAAAATGCACCATCAAAAAAAAAGGAAACTTTCTTCAACAAATGCATGCAAAACAATTGGGCAGCTCTTTCAAGGAGCCAGCACAGGGACAACAGGTTGATGGTCTCCTTCTGTGCTGTGTGATTCTATATTCATCAACACCACTGTTTCACTCCACTTTGAATAAACAGCAACTTAACACACTGAACAATACACCAGTAGAGCAAAACAGAACACACACAGAAGCAGCACCAGCTTCTGAACATAAGTTACAAGTCACAGCAACAGGATGTAAAACATTGCTTAAAGCATGGATGAAAGCAAGCAGGCAGAAGCAACCCATCAAAAATCACAAAGCAAGCAAATTGCTCCTTTGTCTTCCAATTTTCCACTCTCACCAAAAAAAAAATTGCATGCAATGGTAGCAAGGCAGCCAAACAATTAGGTTACACATCCAAAGCTACCTCACCTTCAGCCTGTCCAATGAAGGCAGTTTTACCCCATTGGATTTACTGCGGTCTGCCACCAGCACCTTCAAAATGTTCTGCAGGGGCATCTGAACAGTAGTAAAGAGACAGGGATAACTCAGAGAAAAAGGAAGAGAAAGAAATGATAGTCTCCAGCAAACAATCCAAAACCAAGGTTAAATGGAACAAGTGACACACTGCAATCTTACTTTCTTGTAATCTTATTGGTAGGAACCATCAGTTTTTATTGTATTATATATTGAAAGCATTTATTTAGTTTTTATAAATCTGATTTTACAAAGGCGAGATAGAGCTGTGGGCACTGTTAACTCACTATTTGCTGAGCAAAATTTAGAATTGATGTATCAGATCATCCAGATTTTAAAATTCAGTCCAAATTTAGCAAACATGTACCTAATGGTTCAGAACCAAGAAAGCATCCTAACCCTTTAAATTAAGAGGTTAAATCATTCATGGTTACCATACTAGTATAGTAACCATGTTGTATTGTTTTAATCACATTAAAAGGGGTGTCTTTGTTCAAAATAAATGAGAGAAACTTTGGTCTCCAAAGATTCTGTTTAAAAAAAACTTTTGATAAACTCTTAATATTGAACATAAAAGTAAGGATGTTATGCTTCAGTTATACAGGGCATCCGTGAGACCACATCTCAAATATTGTGCACACTTTTCGTCTCCTTATTTAAGGAAGGACACAAATGTGTTGGAGGCAGTTCAGAGGAGGTCTACTAGATTGATACCTGGAATGAGCAGGTTGTCTGAGGAAAGGTTGGACAGACTGGGCTTGTTTCCACTGGAGTTTAGAAGAGGGAGGGTGACTTGATTGAAGTATATAAGATCCTGAATGGTCTTGACAAGATGGACGTGGAAAGGATGCTTCCACTTGTGGCTGAGCCCAGAACTAGGGGGCACTGTTTTAAAATTAGGGATTGACCTTTTAGGACAGAGGTGAGGAGAAATTTTTCTCAGAGGGTCGTGCGAATTTGGAACTCTGCCTCAGAAGGCAGCGGAGGCAGGGTCATTAAATATTTTCAAGGCGGAGGTAGATGGATTCTTGTAAGGTAAGGGAATCAAACGTTATTGGGCATAGGTGGGAATGTGGAATTTGAAACAAACAGATCAGCCATGATATTAATGAATGGCAGAGCAGGCTTGAGGGGCCGAATGGCTTACTTCTGCTCCTATTTTGTATGTTCATATATGACAATCTGAATAGGTCTTCAAATTTAATGGCCCATACTCTAGTGCAGTTTTATTTGCTCTCTTTTCAAAAGTAATTTTAAAACCAGCAACCCAATCCAATTCAGCTACAGGAATCTTTGTAGCTGCAATGTTTCACTTGGGGCAAGCGTAAGCCAGAAGAAAACACCCTGAAGCAGCGAAATCCACCTCCGTTTAATAGAAACATCAATGACAGCGGTAATACTTTTTGAAGGTGTGAGCTTATATTTTTCCAACAGAAGTAAGCTCTCACTTGAGAGACACAGGTCAAATACTCCAGCTCACTAACAATCCAGGCTTGGATCAACTTAGCAAACCGGGGAGTTTGGCTGGGGCCCATGCAAACTGTGCCAAAGGCCAATTATATGTTCCTTCCTAGCTTTAAACCACACTGTCTGCTTTAGCACTTGGCTTCACTCTACACAGAACAAGAACACTCAATATCTGTTTATTGCCCATGCAAGTTTAAACAATATTTGCAAATAAACCTGGTAACCTCTCCGTTCTAACTCAGGGCAAAATATAACCATAGGTAATTCTTACCCCATTTGATCATTTAATTATTTAAGTAAAATACTCCTATAATGATTTGTTTACTTTTCTGCAATGTGGTTCCGTCTGATCATGCCCACAAAACGGAAAAGGGGTTCTCTTTAATCAGTCTCATAAAATCTGATCGGGGGAAAAGATCTTTAACTTCGATCCACTGAACATAATGAATAAAATATTCAGCCTTAATTAATCCCTGCAAGACAAAGAAAGAGACCTGTGTGACAGATCACATTTTGGATGATAATCCTTTAAAAGATATCATCCCATCACGTGTGCAACATACACACTGCAAAAATGCATGGTAATCAGCAGGCTATACATTTTTCACTGGGTATGATTTTAACACAGATTACTTAGGAAGGCTGAGCCTTTTGTACATTATTTTACAATGATTTTAGATTTCTGCAAAATTCCTTGCAGCCTGCACAAATGTAGAACTTCAGACTCCATCCACAAAAAACATGCATCTGTTAAAGCATATAGCCTTATTTATAGGGATTCTCCATTGACTCCCAAAAATCAAAACTTAAATGACTGTAAGCCAAGAACTCTGCATGTGGGTACCCATCAGTGATGGTTCTTCTCACATTTAACCTCGAGGGTTCAGTGAATTTGGGGAATGAGAAGCTGAGCTAGAAGCAATTCACAAGATCAATCACTAGTCTTGCTTAGCCAGATATCAGCCATGGAATGGTGGACAGACTGGTTTCAGTGCCTTTAGTTTAAGAAAAAGGAAAATAAGAAAACTAGCCAGGCCTCCCGTTCCTTAAGGCTACCCTGCTGGAATTGCCATGTATGGATGGCAGGCAAGGGCACTATCAGGTTTGGTAATAATCCACTTTTCTCACATCCTTTCCAACCCTGCTGAAGTCAAATAAGATGCCACCAGTGACCATCAAGGCTCACAAGTTGAAGAATGGCTATTTGAACTAAATACCAGAGGCTAAGTGGAGTACAGTACTGTGCTCCAAGCATTCAAGCAGGTAGGAGGGAAATGTGGCAAAAGAAGTTAATTTTTAAAGAGTGCCAATTCACACCTACAAATCTCAAATTTCTACTGTGACAGTGATCTTTTTTGGTGCACTGAATTTTAACTATATCTAAGGTCATTGCTAACCAAGGATGGCTTTACAGCTTTAAACTAAGTGCAAAAGCCCCATCTAATTTTGTTTTCCATTCTATTATAAATACAATATGCAAGAGGTGGAATGTACATTTCCCCCACAGTCTATTTGTTACACTGTTGTTGTATTCAATGGCTCTTGTAGTACAATCTTTAAGGTTAGATTGTTAATACCCATTCACAGTCAACAGTAAAATACCTCATTCTATAAACCAAGCTCTTCCACATCAGAAAAGTCGATGAGGGATGGAAATAAGGGGTTTTAAAAGCTAAATAGGCAGCCTTGAGACATCAGGCAGGCCAGACACCAGCTTGGAATTGGTGTTGCTGCAAAACCTTATCCATAACCATAAAGAATGAAATCCTGCATTTCAGAGAGCAGAAATGTGACAGCAGAAAGGGAGGCTCAATTTATTTAACAAACCGCCCATTTTAATCTTTTATTGACATAATTGCTATCCTCACTGAAGTGAGACAGCATTTAATTATCCAATTAATGTATAACAAACTCCAACAGATACTAGGTTTCTATGTTTTATGTGGATACCAGAGATCGAGAGGTTGAACAAAAGTGCATTGCAGTTTCCAGCCTTCAATCTATTCTGATTCACGTAAGGAATTACAACAAAGGCAGGAGATTTATTCAAAAACAAATCAAATGACACCTGCCACATGACTCATCAGTGCAAGTTACAGCAGCCAATGCATAAATGATTTATTTTACAAAAGCCATCTTCCTAATGCATATTTAATTAATCATTCATGAATCACTTCCACAAATGGTTCTACTGGAAAATATCGTACAACCGAGCCATACAGGGAAATGCTCCCAGGTTCCACTCCCATTCTGCAGTGAATTAGCTGATCTCGGTTGAGTTGCAATAGGGACCCTATCATTAGCCTGTTCTTGGAAGGAGAAGTTAAGCAAACATGTCAATGTTGAATCCCACACCCACCTCTCTTTTCCCCACCCAACTCAAACCTACAATGCTCACTATAAAAACACACTTATGAACAAAGGCCATTTATCAGAACGACTAGACCCAGGAGAGTTTGGTGCTTTTAGAAGGGAAAAGAGAACAATTAAAGATGGAAAATGCAAGAAAACGGTTAAGTTTTGTGGCATTGTCAGAGTGGCTTAGCAGTGGAGGTATGTCTGGAACAACAGATAGGGCATGAAGGCAGTCAAACAGCACAAATTATTATTAAAATAGTACACGTCGGGAGCACGCGGTCCAAGAAACAGAATCATACCAAATAAAAACTCTCACCATGGACGTGCTAACCATTGTTACAAACAATTGTGGAAAGTTTTTAAAAACAGGAATTGCTTCACAAAAGTGAGAAAGAAATACAAAACAGGTGGTTTTCCAAATTATTTACAATCTATCATGTATAGGATGTCATAACGAATGTGACAACAAGCTAAGGATTAAGATTTGCATTTTGATGCAGTTTGCGTTAGAGTATGGAAGTTAAGGTCACTGTGTAACATTTTTGGGGGGAAAGAAGTGTAAAAGGCTGCAAAAGTGTAATGGTGGATACTTGTACAACTAGAACTCCATCCATGGCATTGTTACTCCAGATGAATTTACCTCACAAATTTCATTGTTATTCTCGATAGAAGTTGCTGCTGTTTCGGATCCATCATTTGTTGTCGTCTTCTTCTTGGCTCCTGAAGAGGCCGACGGAGTCACCTTTTTCTGCTGGTATTCCTTCAACTTTTAAAGGAGAAACATCATTTAGCATATTGAAGTGGTTTCATTTTCAACAGATCAGCTCTACATAGGAAATAGTTTAGCCGTATGGACTTTTTAAAAAATAAAGTGAGAGCTCAAATATTAATTTTCACTTAATTTAGTTTTTCCAAACTAAGAATTTGAAGAGCATCATACCCCCACAGGTTGTTTCCAACAAGGCAGTCATCACAAGGAAAGGCTCAAGTTTGACTACATTAATGCACCAAATTTTACAAAAGCATTGTATCAGCAGACTTAATGCACTAGTCCGATATTTGTAACAGCTGCCATCTCAGAATTCCAAATCATTCATCCACTGGCACTAAGGTCACTCTTGCTTTACAAAATGTAACCAGCTGCTGGCAGTCTCAGCCCCAGATTGTCTGTCTCTATATATGAAGAGCATGCCACAGTTTCACTGATAAAGTCAAAAAGTTATGATAAACAATTACAATTGAGAATTACCATCTTGCGGCAGGAGGCTCCAAGTACCAGTACATTATCGTCTTGATGCCACTCCTGCTCCTATTTATGATCATATGATCAATAGAGCTTCTGATACTTAACAGGAGACTGCACCACCTTTGTTGACCAAGAAAATTATACTTGTTGTCCAATCAAATGAAAAGCCTAACTTCCTGCTTAAACAGGCACTTGAGGGAGGTGGTGGCATAATGGTCTCATCACTGGGCTAGTAACCCAGAGACCCAGGGTAATGCTCTGGGGACCCAGGTTTGAATCCCACCATGGCAGATGGTGGAATTTGAATTCAATAATAAAAATCTAAAAGTCTGATGAGAACCACAAATCCATTGCCGATTGTTGTAAAAACCCATCTGGTTCACTAATGTCCTTTAGGGAAGGAAATTTGCCATCCTTACCTGGTTTGACCTGCATGCGACTCCACGCCCACAGCAATTAGGGATGGGCAATAAATGCTGGCTGAGCCAGCGACACCCACATCCCATGAACAAAGATTTTTTAAAAATTTTAAACTGGACTTTGACTGAACACAGTCCTAAAAATGGCTGAATCCATGTCTGTATGTGACCCTAAAACAAAACAAGCCACTTTGCAGTTTCGGTAAAGTTCACACCTCATTACCTTGGAGGAGCCACTAACAATTGATAACCTGGGGACTGCACAGCCCGGCTTCAAAGAGAGCTATACAAAGGCCATTTGCATTTGATAACCCAGGCTTGCCAACAGGAGACAGAGGGTCTGTTAAGGCAAAAGGCCCCTCAAGCATTCCTTTTAGCTCAATGGTTGGGACATTTAGATGTCTTGAGACCCAGCTGCATTCTAGACAGCAGTCACACATCCTTTGTTGAAGGCCTGGTGGAGAGGTGGGGGTCACGTTCCACAAGCCAGAGGCCTAAGACACAAGTAATATTGCCTTGCTGAACTGTATAGCTCAGTCTGCTCTTTAACATCTGACTAGTAGCCACAAAGAAAGGAGCTCTGCCCAAGCTGAATAGCTGGCCCCATCCACACGGCTTATGTTGGAAGTTCCGTGCAATCGCTTACAAGGCTGATTCACCTTGGTGTGTTATTTCATCTTGTGAAGTCAACACCACTGGAAAAGTGAATTCTACAACATCAGTTTTCAGCCCGCTGACCTCTGTGAAGGAATACCTCACTGGACATTGATTCTGGACACTGGAACCCACGTGAAACAATATTCTTTATTCTGTGGTCTCTGTACTGCAAAATCTTATTTCCTCTATCCCTCTCTTTACTGTCCAAGTGTAGCGGTGACGGTTGTGAATACTGTTTCCCGCGTTTTGAGTGTCTGCAAATAAACTAACCTTTGAGTTCATCCTATCGAGTTTGCTGTGGGGTTATGAATAGAAACTTGGATCCAGCTGTTGTTGTCCAATGTGCTTGTCAGGAGTTTACAGTATTCTAGACAACAAACCTACTATTGCAGTGATCCAATGCTTAGTGTACAGGATAAAGAACTGAACCAAAGAACAGGTATACCTTGCTACCAGCGACATGGCTGATGTTGAGGAATCTGGGAGGTTTCTCATTTTAAACAAAAGCTGCTGCATTTCCTTGTATCAGCCAATGAAATAGACACCAACACTGATAGCAATCCTGGTCCAATCACATGTACAAAAGCTAGGGGAACCTGTCCTGACTACTGAGATACTCCTGATGGCACAAAAAAGTGAAAACAGTAACACAAGCACTGAAAAATGCAGACAACTCTTTCTACTTAGAACAAACAAGCTTGCATATGTCACATTCCCCAAGCCCTCAGCCAACACCAGGGAAAAAGATTAGCTGGTCATTATCACATTGCCGTTTGTGGGAGCTTGCGGTGTGTAAAATTGGCTGCCACATTTTCGACATTAATGATGACACTTCAAAGCATATTTAATTGGTTGCAAAACACTTTGGGATATCCTGAGGTAGTGAAAGGCACTATATAAATGCAAGGCTTCCTTTACAGACAATGATTCACTTTTGAAGCATACTTCACTATTTTGTACATGAAAATGGCAGCCAGTCTGTGCACAAGCTGCCACAAACAATGAGAAAATGACTGATTAATCTCCTCTTGACAATGTTAGCTGTTGCATGGATGCTGTATACATTAATCCATAATTTGAGTCAGTTGCATATGCCATATGTGCAAACACAAGTAGTACTTATGACTCTCCAAAATCAATACAAGTTAGTATATTCCAAACAAGACAATCTCCGTGGCCATAAAATGTAGACAGAGATTGGTAACAGTCATAAGAATAGAGCTATTCCTAGAATTCAATTGGTTAAAGCCAAGCAGCTTACTTGCAAAGAGTGTCACTCCCACTACCTGCTTACACGGACTAGAATGGTTATCCAGTTAAACAGGCAGGTCATCTCCACCAAGGCTGGTGATTTCAAACAACAATAGCAGCCTAAAGTAATGCAGATTTACTTGGCTGAAGGATTCTGCGACAAAAAATGAATTCCATCCCAATTTCCTCTCATCAGGTATAAAACCTTTTTGAGTCATTTTGACGCCCAGAGGTGCACTCCTCCCAGGAGGACAGTCACTGCACTCTCATTAGACAACTAAGGAGCACAAATTTTTGATCAAATTTGTCACATCATCCTTACACCAGGTCCCCAATTGCACTTAAATCTACTTTGGGTGCACTTTACCCCCACCCCCAAAATAAAAAATAGAACTTCTATTCAGTCATTCTATTTCTTCAACACTTGACATTTTACTGCGGTCCTTAAATTTAAAATCCTAGCCAGGTGCACGACTACTGGCGTCAGATAAAATATTCGCAAGCAAAGGATGCACATGGATTTTGCCATAGGAAAGCCAATCTCCAGCCTCTCAGAAGCTGCCCGAACTGAACTCCTCCATGATCCTCGAGTCGCCTCCTCCGTCCTCACACATTAGCCGAGGGTTCAGTCCACATTTGCAAAGCAAATACAAGGCTGAATAAAGTAAAGCTGGGAACTCAATCGCTTCTGACCTGTCACAGCAGTTTTTGATCTTCCGGCAGGGACATTCCTGCAGCTCTCATTTCCCCCACCTCCTCCTGCTCCCAGGACAAGTTGGCTTCCTATCTGACACTTTAAACAGGAGCTCATTGTTCGTGAGGAGCTTTGGGACGTCCTGAGGTAGCTGAGAAGGGCAGGGTCTCCCGGCTGCTGCCAACCTGCCTGACAGTGGGTACCCGGAGGGCAGAGCCCGGCAGTGGGCCACCTACCGACCCGTCTGAACCACACCCCCCCCTCCTTCTCTCCCTCCTCCTCCCCCTCCTTCTCCTCCTCCTCCCCCTCCTTCTCCTCCTCCTACCCCTCCTTCTCCTCCTCCTACCCCTCCTTCTCCTCCTCCTACCCCTCCTTCTCCTCCTCCTACCCCTCCTTCTCCCCACCTCTCCCCCTCTCTCTCTCTTTGGAGCGAGTAGGCCCACAGAGTCCTCGGACTCGCCTCATTCCCTCCCCGGTGCTCCCTGGGCCGCGGCACCGGGGACGTCAGACACCCGCTAACTGCGACCCGCTGGAGAGAAGGAAAAGGGAAGAGGCCTCCACAGTCTTTCTTTCTCAGGGCCTCGGCCTCCTATCCTTTTGCCCGCCCCCTCCTCAGGTCGCCTGTCCCTCACCTTCTTCTTGGCGGCCGCCAGCTTGGCCCGTCTGCTCCCGTCAGCCATGGTATCCAGCTCCGCACACGTCACCAGCCAGCTGGCTGACTCCTCCGGTATCCCGGCCTGCACCGGGCATGGGCGGCGTCTTGACGTCAGGCGGCCTTTATGACGCAATGACGCAAAGGGTGGCACTGTGTTCCTGACATCATCGTACCTGCTGCAAAGCTCCATAGCAACATACAAACAAAGCAAAACGAAGGGGGCATCAATATTAAACAGTTAATAATAAGCTAATAAAATAAACGAATAATTAATAAACTAAGGGGGCATCAATATTAAACAGATAATAAACTAATAAAATAAATGAATAATTATTAAACTAATAAACTAAGGGGGCATCAATATTAAACAGATAATAAACTAATAAAATAAACGAATAATTATTAAACTAATAAACTAAGGGGGCATCAATGTAAAAGTAACTAATAAGTAAAATAATAATCAAATAAAATAAACTATAAACTAAGGGGGTATAAATTTAATAACATAAATCCCATGGGGATTGAATACAGGAGAAATTTCTTTACCCAGGAAGCAGGGAGAATGCAGAACTGGCTACCATAAAAAATAGTTGAAGGGAAACGAACATAAAAAAAGGAGGAGCAGAAGTAGACCATTTGGCCCCTCGCACCTGTTCCATCATTCAGTATGGCCATGGCTGATTTTCTATCTCAACTCCACTTTCCTGCCTGCTCCTTGTATCCCTTGATTCCTGGGAGGTCAAAAATCTATTGATCGCAGCATTAAATATACTCAACAATGAAACATCCACAGCTCTCTGGAGTAGAGAATCTCAAAAATTCAAAACCTTTTGAGTGAAGAAATTTCTCCTCATCTCAGTCCTAAATGATCCACATCTTGTCCCCGTGTTCTGGGTTTCCCAACAAAGGGAAAGAACCTCTCAAAGTCTACCCTGTTAAGGCCCTTCAGAGTCTTATATGTTTCAATGTTTCTCATTCTTTTAAACTCAAGAGAGCATATCCTAATTCATTAAGTCTGTCATCATAGGACAACCTTCTCTCTTACAGATACATTTAAGGGGAATCTAGATAAACATGTGTGGGAGATACTGAGAGATTGTTTCCCCTGGCTGGAGAACCTAAAACAATAAGGCACAGTTTCTGAATAAGGAGTCACTCATTTAGGACTGAGATGAGTAGAAATTTCTTCACTCAAGGGATTGTGAATCTTTGGAATTCCCTACCCAGGGGATTGTAGATGCATCATCATTGAATATATTTAAGGCTGAGATACATAGATTTTTGGTCTCTCAAACTATGAAGGTATGTAGGGAGCAGACGCATAAGTGAAGTTGAAACCCAAGATTGGTCATAATCATATTGACCGGCAGAGTAGGCTCAACGGGCCTTATTGTCCTCTCCTGCTCCTAATTCTTATGGTCTTATGAAAGGAATAGAAGGATATAGTGAACAGATTGCTGGGTATCGGATAAGGTGAGGTGGTGGGGGTAATGTGGGAAATGGGATTGAGTGGAGCTGACAGTCTACTACTGGGCCTTGGCCTCAGCTACCACTGACTGATCGCCATTTCCAAACACTACGATCCTTGCCTCCTCAGTTCAGCCTGCACCTCTCTCTCACCTTCTTCAACCTGGCCTTCTTCACTCCGCCAGCTGGGCCTGTCCATTTACATCAGCCATAACATCCAGCCAAAGCGTCTCCAGTTCTGTAACTCATGGATTTTCTGTGCTGCTATTTCCGGAACTGTATTATTCCCTTTTGTCTCAGGAAACAGAATTGGATGCAATCCATATTTGCTGCTTTGGCTTTGTAGTCGAGCATTCCCCTGATTTCCTTCATTGCTGCTCAGATATGGTAGGATATGTGATGTACCAAATCTACCACGGACCATGGACATCTCCCAGATTCATAATTTGTAACACTATTCATGATGTTCATGAGCTGCCCAGCAATAGCAACAGGAAAAACACAGACATATAGCAACATGTAAAATAGAGGAACATAGCAACATGAGTACCTTTCAACACTTTGAGTCCTTTCTGCCATTAAATTAGATCATGGCTGATGTGAATCCTAACTCCATTCACCTGTCTTGACTCCATGTCCCTTAACACCCTGTTCTAGCAAAAAATCTTCCAATCCCAGGTTTTAATTTATTAATTGGGCTAGATGGTATATACTATTTCTTGTGGGGGTGACTTCTACACTTCTTTCATCCTTTGCATGATGAAGCATTTCCTAACCTCTCCCCTGAATGGCTTGGCGCTGATTTTCAGGTTAAGTCCCTTTGTCCTGGGTGTGCAATTTCCTCCACTATCCTGTCCAAAATCATGTGGGATAGCTCAAACAGAAACAGCTCAGTAGGAAGACTAGTGTAAGGACAGATTGTGGAAAACTCAGCTAGTGAAGTCATAAAGATCCAAGTTTGCAATAATAATTCCAACATTTCAAAGTTCCAGATCAAAGATTACACCATGGGAGCTTGCTGATATGATGGCCCAGTGTACCTGCATGGTATCATCAGCCCCACCAAATTCAAAGTACATATTGCAATAGCAAATGGCAAACAGATCAATGCTATATGTGTTTAACTGCAGGACTGGCAATGTCAAGGTAACATTACAAAGTTTGAATGATTTAAACACATGGCAGTGGGTCTTATCAATTTCTAGTACCTCAATAATTCATATTATTCTTAGTTTTAGCTATTTTATTAAGTAAGTAGTATTGGTATACTAAAAATCCTACGTTTGCACACAATTCCTGTCAACATATTCCTACATTTGCATTTATAATGTTAAGTGGCAATGTATATATAAACTTATCATGCACCGACTGCAATTCCTCCTCTGACAGGAGGTTATAATAACTGTGTGACAGGTTGACACTGGCAGCCTCCATTATAAATGCGGACAAAGGAATTTATTACAATGCGCACGCAATGAATGTATGTATTAACAATGGAAAGTGAAATACATCTGAATGTCCTGGTCCAATTATCTTCTTCCCACTAGACCTATTTAACTTGAAGGACCACACTTGCATTTGGCTCCCTGTGTACAATGCTGCGGGAGATTAATTAGTAATAGATGAAAAGAAAAATGCACAAATGCTGGGAAATAGTAATAAAAACAGAAAATGCTGGAAATATATAAACAGGTCAAACAGAAAATGAAAGAGAAAAGGGAGGTTAATATTACATCTGTAAACTTGCATCAACGTATCAGGGAAACCCACTCATAGGATGCATCAAAACAAAGGGGACGCCAGGTCAAAAAATATCACCAGGAAAGATTCCCTTCAAGAATCTATTCTTTAAGCAGTCGGGCAACTTCCTCTCTTGCTGTATCTCAGACGTTTAGCTTCTCTTTCAACCTTTTTTTGCCCTGTTGTCAGAGATAGGGTGGAATCACCCCAGATTTTCAATAAGTGCGGAGACGGGCGTGAGAAAAGTTGTTTCACCCGCCTGTTTCAATGGCGGGTTTTCGCATTGTATCGTCCCCTTCCCACCTCATAAATTAAGCAGTTATGGCAAACACGCCGGATTACTGGCGGCAGGCCTCTGATTGGCCTGCGATGCCGTTAGCTCACTGCCTCTTCATGCCAGGCACTATGTTTAAAATGCAGCCGCCTGCACACTGCTCAATGCTTGCAACCCAGGACTGCTCCGCTGAAAACACGGCCCCAAAAGCCAGGAAGTCTGCAGCCCCCTGATTTAGTGATGTGTCCCTGGGACACCTTCTGGACACAGTGGAGGCCCCCCCGCCCCACCGCCAAGTCCTCTACCCCCGCTCTGGCCGCAGGAGGCCCATCAGTCTCACCACTCCGGCTTGGGAGGCAGCAGTACAGGTGGTTAGTACCAACGCTGCGCACAAGAGGTCCGCCATCCAGTGCAGAAAACAGATGAATGATCTCATCCATGTCGCCAGGGTAAGTTAACCATTTCCTCAATCTCAATTCTCACACTCAGAAGCCCATCACACATTCACTGGCATCTCACTCACTGCCAGCTCAAGGAACATCACCACTCAATCTCTCACACACACACACTCACATCTCCATCTAGCCTCATTATACTGCCTCCTCATCCCGTCCATGGCTCCACTCAGCACACACACATGCCTAGCATTTGGCCGGGCATGCACATTGCTCACACTCTCTCCATCTGTCTTTTTGCAGGACAAGATGGTGCCCAATTCACGTGAGAGGTCCCAGGCTGGGGACGTCAAAGTCTTCACTCTGTTCAAGAGTTGCGCGTTGCAGCTGGCTGGAGAAGATGTTGACCATTCCTGCAGCATTGGTGAGGTCGGCAGCGAACACCCACGCGAGGATCCTTCATCACATCATCCCTCTCTCATTGCTACTCTGAGTCCACTGTTCTGTGTTCAACAAGGCTGCCAAGCACAAATGTTCCCCATTTTCTGTCCTAGACACATCTGACACGTTGCCCTCAGGCAACCCTGACCTTGACTCCAGCGCTGAGAGCAGCTTGGACGAGGAGCCTGAGGGCAGCACCATTGAGGACCCATCACGGCGCTCACCCACACTCTCCACCAGCGCAGTGACACACACACCTCGGTGGGACCCGGATGTAGAGTAGCCTCAGGATCACAATCTGGTGAGCACAGCACACAATCTGGCCCACAGCAGGCGGAGGCAGGGATATCCAATGTTGCCGGCACTCGGAGCAAAGCTGCAGGCAAGGAATCTGCTGAGTCCGAGTCAGATGACGAGCCTCTGGTCCTGGTCCTCGATCAGTTGCTGGAGCTGCAAAGGCGATCGCGGGACCATCAGGAAGGGATGTCTGGGGTACTCCTCAGATTGCAAGGGACAATGGAGGAGTTTGTTCTCCTTCACTCTGAGGTGAAGCGCTGGCATGCCAATGCTTCGAGGTCAACGCTGGCAAGATGGCGACCGCCATGAAGACTTTGGTCCAGGACATTGGTCCTGCACTACTGCATGGGCTGAAGTCCATCGCTGAAGCCATAGTTGGCCTCCAATAGTGTCAACAAGAGAAGGGTGAGGGGCAGCTCGATCTCACTGAAGCTTCTCCTTCTCCTCAAAGAGTCAGTCAAGGGCTGTCGGGCACCCATAGGGAGGAGGACCAGCAGCTCAACACCCCGGGGCCATCCACCCAGGTTACCCCAGAAATGTCCAGCTGATCTAAATCCCCTCTATCTGTAACCCCCCGCAGCTCCAGCTCAGTAGGCCGAGGACGTTGCAGCTGGCCCACAGCAGGAAGCCCAAAGCAGGCCGGGGCCCTCCAGGTCTCAGCCCTCCAGAGGACGCCCGCCAAAGACATCACAGACATGGCGTAGCAGACAGCAGTCTGCTTCCTCTTCTGCTGTGGATGTCAGGGGAGCACCAAGATGTAGTGGCAGGGTTAGGAAGGTTAAGAAGATGGGGTGTTAATCACTTGTACAAAATGTTCACTATTGTAAATAAACTCCTAAGAATATCTCCTTGCCTATGGCTCCTTGTTATGATGAGCAGTGTTTGTGTCACTCAGATATGAAACTTTGGTTCCTGCACAAGATAAAGGCAGGTGTCTCAGTCCAGAGCCTCTTTCCTGTGCAGTGTGTAACCTTCAGACCAAAGTGATGGTCCAGCTTCACACTCACTGGACACATTAGTGATGCCTGCATCTCAATGGTGCTGGTCATTGCTGCCAGAATGTCGTGGGCAGGTGTCACAGAGTTCCCTCATTCTCCCTGTGTGCTCTCAGCACCTTTGAGGTGGGGCTGACCCCCTCCTCATCTCTTCAGCATCTGTGTCCGGTGACAATGTGCTCCCGAAAGGGTTAGGAGCTGAAGGCTGACAAAGGATCAGGTGCTTCTAAAGTTTCACAGCTGCATCTCCATGATATAACCCCGACCACGAAGCACAAGTGAGCTGCGCTCCACCTGATAGGAGTCAGAAATTCACAGAGGCAATGTGAAGATTGTAAAGAACATATCTTTTTATTTCTGTTGGACTGTGGATTAAAATTACAATGCCTGCAGCTTGAAAGACATTTACTAGATCAGTGTGAGGGATAAATACAATGTTGCTGTCCTGGAACAGAGTGTGCCACGAAAGGCAGGATGGTGCCGAGGAGGAGTTCGGTCTGATGGGGCACTGCCTGGCAACAACATTTTAATTGGCTCCTAGCCAAGTGCCTAGGGTTTGTGTGAGAGCAGTGTGGTAGAATAGCTCCTAACCTGAAAGGAAAAAAACCTAAAATCTCTGCCTCCTGTGTGTCAGATTCCAGTAATACCACAATAATAACTAGCTGGCTTTTTCTCCTCATATCTCTATAACCTGCTCTCTCTCTGAAAACCCCCATCAAGAGGCAAAGGGGAAAATCACCATTAGAGACATTGAAAGGCAAGTGCTCAACCAGTGAACTAAAGACTGAACGTGCTGGAAGAACACTTCATGTCATCAACAAAGAACTGAAAGGAATTTGGAAGACATTGATCAAAATCAATCCATCAAATCCTGTACTCCGGAATTGCTGCGATTAAATTGTGATACCCCACCCTTTAAAAAACACACAGGTCAGGATTTTCCCTCCGTCAGGGGTGAAGTTGAAGTGCGGGTGCGCGGAGACGTGCCTCTGATCGGCGTCCCCAATCGTGGGCGCGCTGCCATTTTACATGGGTAGGCCAATTAAGGGCTGCCCAGCATGACGTCCGCCGGGAAGTGCTATGCACTCCCTGCGCGGGCGGTGGGGGGGGATTCCTTAAACCTGAGAGTGCGCTCTTTCGCGCATGTGCACGAAAGAGCGCACTCATCTCCCTGAGGCTAAGTGCTGCCTCAGGGAGATCGGCTGTACAATAAAAAATCTTAAAAATAGAAAAAAAAAATTTCCCTGATATGCCCCATCATGTGACACTGTCACATGAGTTGGGACATGTCCATAATTTTTTTAAAAACTTTAATTAAATTTTTAAAAGCTACATGAAACCTCATCCCGCCTGTGGATGAGGTTTCTTGCTTTTTCTAATTCCCGCCAGGGCTCCTGGCCTGCCCGCCAACCTTAAGGTTGGACGGGCAGGTCCATTAATTAGTTAAATGATTCTGTCAATGGCCTCAATTGGCCATTGACAGGTCGGCGGGTGCACAGCTGATTTTTCTGAGCCCCCACCTACCTGAAAATTTAAATGGGACGCGGTGATGTCAGGAGTTCCGCCCAACGTCACCGCGCATCATTTTACGCGTCGGAGAGCGGGCCCTGTCCCCTGCTCACCGATGGGAAAATCCTGCCCACAATGTTTTTGAGTGTCTTGTATGTGTGTGTATAGCGATTTAAGAAGGGGTAAAGTTTAGGTTATAGATTTAGAAATTAGCAGCTCATATTTCTTTATTTTGCCACTGGTAAAAGACAATTTGTTCAATGAACAGTTATTTACTTATTAAGTTTACAAACCTGGTGCTTGTATTCTGTTAACCTAAATTAAACAGTTAGATGGGTTGATCAAACTTTTCGCATTTGTAGTGGCTTGGGGAAAGTGGGGCTTGGTATTGCAGTGGACTATCCCCAGTGAGTCATGACAAGGTCTATGGAGCGTCCTCACTGCATGATGTCATCATCCTCCTGGAAGCTAGCGACTATTATGGCTTCCGCTGCGTCTCCATGACAAGAGCCTGAGCACTGAGGGTATGTGCGCTGCCATCAGCCACACAGGAGTCAAACGTTCACAGATGCAAGGTGAAGATATCAGGACTGTCCTCACTGCATCTCGTCATCATCCTATGGGGGCCTCTTGGGTAAGCCTGCCTCATCTGGCCAGTGTGATGGCCTCATCGCCAGTATTCTCGCCTTCGAGGACCTCTTCACCATCATCCTCTTCGACGTCTTCCTCATCAGAGGGTATATGCAGCTCTTCCATCTTCCCCTCAACCAGGTCCTCCCCCACTTTGTGGTGCCAGATTGTGTAGTGCGCAGCGAGCGACGATGATGTGCCACACCCTCAGTGGACTGTATTGCAGGGCTCCACTCGACCTGTTGAGGCACCAGAACATCATTTTCAAAATGCCTATTATTTGCTTCACCAAAGTCCAGGTCCCGACTTGAGCCTCATTGTACCATCGCTCGGCTGCAGCCTGAGGCTGCCATGCAGGCATCATCAGCCACGTCCTCTGTGGGTAGCCCTTGTCCTCTAAGAGTCAACCCTGCAGCCTCTCTGGACCCCAGAAGATGTAGAGATCTGAGGCCTGCTGAGTGTGTAGAAGTCATGGGCGGTCCCTGGGAATCATGTGCAGATCTGCAGGATGTGTTTGTGGTTGTCGCACACCAGCTGAACATCCAGCGAGTGGAAGCCCTTGTGGTTGACATAGTTGACTGCTTGTTGCCATGGAGATCTAAGCACCACTTGAGTGCAGTCAAAGGCACCTTGCGCCTGTGGAAAACCTGGGATATGCGCAAATCCCAGCATTCTTGCTTCCTGGCTTTCCTGATCCTGGGCACAATGCACAAAGTTCTGTGCCTTCGTGAAGATGGCATGTGGCCTCCAGGATGCACTTGTGCGTGGAGACTTGTGAGATCCCACACAGGTCACCTGTGGAGCCCTGGAAGGAGCCATTGGCATAAAAATTCAGCACCGTGGTCACGTCTACGGCCATGGGCAATCGATATCCTCCATGTCCCCATGTCAAATCCTGCAGCAGGTGGCATATGTGGCTGTTCTGTCGCCTAGACATGCGCAGTCTTCAGCGACACTGGTTCTTAGTCATCTGCAGGAATGACAGAGGGCATTTATAGACCCTGGGTCTAGCAAAGCACCTACGTGTGACGGCTCTCTGTGGATCTTCAGCTGCATGCATAACAGGCCCTGCCGCCCCTTCATCTTGAGGGAGGTGCTCCTCCTTTTGTGGAGCCAGGTGCCTCAGATGCTCTCTTCTTCTTCTTCTCTGCTCCCTGTAAGTCATGAGGCAGACCGCTAAATCACCAAGCTCCATGATCCTGATGTTCTCCTCCTGCAGGATCAAAGGGAGAGACATGTGGGTTCAAAATGTGTCCTTGGAACCGCACTTGGTTAAGTCTGAAGACCCATTCACGCATGCCAGAGATTGCTGGAGACCACTTGGATGGCCAATGTGTTGTGCGCTCATTGGCTGTCCAATGTCCTCCGCCCTGCACCACTTGACCGATTGGCAGCAGCTTCGGCCATTGGACTGCATGTTGTGCTCTCAGCTCAGGCACAGACATTCTCCTAACCCGCACTGCAAGGCTGTGCTGTTAGCTTGAACCATGATGGATACTGGTCCAAACCTGAATAAAGACATTGCAAGGGGCTGTGAGCACCTCCACCAGTGACTGCGCCATGGCCACCATTCACAAGGGGATTGTGCAACTTGCCCAGTCGGCCACTTGCTCTGCTGCTTCCTAAAACACACGTTAATTTGCAGTCTGTGCCCGAGGGGTTAAAAGCTCTGGAGCATTTGGTGGCACTTTCATACATTTGTGCTGCTTGAAGGGCCAGAAAAGCTTCAGAGGCCCGTCAAGCATGTTAATGGAGCTGCTGCTGAACGGTCTCAGCTGTGGAAGAATGCTCACTTCTGACAAGATTTTCCAAGCTCATGGCCGCTTCCCTCATGTCACCTCCCCCCTCCCCCCTCCCCCCTCCCCCCACCGGCATGTGCTTGTGAACTTCTTTCAGCCTGTGCTGCCTTGGCCCCCCAACCAACACCCCACCCCCCCAGCCTGACCCGCATTGGAGCCACTACCCCAGCACAGCGCTGAAAACTAGCCGGTAATAAGTGACTTGCCTGTGCCCCCCGTGAATGTGCGGTGCTGCTTCCTTGATGTCCTATGGGCGTTGCTCACCAGTGCAAGGTTGTGTGCACTCACCTCTGAGTTCCCCTCAAATTTCAGGTCACCAGGTGCACGTCTTTTAAAGGCTGTCATGAAGCACAGCGTTCTGAAGTCACGTCAATGTGGGCAGTAAACTGAGGTGGGGGGACGATTCCAGCCAGCAGGGCTTATAATGAGATGCTAAAGTATTGAAATTAGGTTCCCGATATGCGGCAGCCATTGACGGGTGGAGTGGACCATTGCAACCTGGTTTCATGATGGTGTGAAGCCAATATTTGGCCTTTTCACCATATTGACCCCCCCGCCCCCTGCCATGATGCCCCCTGCCATGATGCCCACCGCCAATGGAACCGGACAATTCCGTCCATAGTTTTCTTTCTGCTGTACGATAATTTATATATTTTTTAATACTTTTATTTTCTAAGTTCTTCAAGTCCATTTTTCTCCTCTGATTTTTAATTTGTGCCAATTTTGAGAAATATCGTTCTGGACCCATTCGTGTGGAATGCTTGCTTGGCCCCAATGCCAGGTGCAAGTCTTCCAATCCTCAGTACTCACATCTTTCATCTAGATGAGCGTAAAAATGTTAAATCATTTTAAACAAACGCAAGTGCTTTGAAAACAATCCTTTGCTGTGCACAGTAATAGTTCACCCTGACTCAGTGAAATTTCCATCCCACATTCGATATCTGGAAGGAGACAGGTTCGATCTCCAGTCCGCATGAGCTCAGTTGAGGTTCGATATGGCAATGGTAGAACACTACAACCAGCTTCATAACCTCTGGAAAAGATGGAAAAGAGTACACCCGTCAATGAATAAAAATAAAGAGAAATCATTGATTGCCATCTGAGCAGGCAAAGCAGGACATTGATTTCACACGTGAAGGTTGCTACCTCTTACAGTGCAGCAATTCCTCAATGATGCCCTGGTGTTTCAGCCTAGATAATGTGCTTAGGTCCTGATGATTAAACCCACAATTTCTGACTCAGAGTTAAGAGTGCTACCAACAGAGCTAAGCTGAATGGTGAATGCTGCATGCAGCTTCAGTATTACATTCAATAATTTCATTTTTTTTATTCATTCACAGGAAGTGGGCTTCGCTGGCTGGGCCAGCATTTATTGCCCATCCCTAGTTGCCCTTGAGAAGGTGGTGGTGAGCTGCCTTCTTGAACCGCTGCAGTTATGTGGTGTAGGTACATCCACAGTGCTGTTAGGGAGGGAGTTCCAGGATTTTGACCCAGTGACAGTGAAGTAATGGCGATATATTTCCAAGTCAGGATGGTGAGTGTCTTGGAGGGGAACTTCCAGGTGGTGGTGTTCCCATCTATCTGCTGCCCTTGTCCTTCTAGACGGTAGTGGTCATGTGTTTGGAAGGTACTGTCAAAGGAGCCTTGGTGAATTGCTGCAGTGCATCTTGTAGATGGTACACACTGCTGCTACTGTGGTCGGTGGTGGAGGGAGTGAATGTTTGTGGATGGGTGCCAATCAAGCAGGCTGCTTTGTCCTGATCTGTCCACAAGCATGACCCAGACCTCCCTGTCGCTTGCCATTTCAACACTCCACCCTGCTCTCATGCCCACATGTCTGTCCTTGGCCTGCTGCATTGTTCCAGTGAAGCTCAACGCCAACTGGAGGAACAGCACCTCATCTTCCGACTAGGCACTTTGCAGCCTTCCGGACTGAATATTGAGTTCAACAATTTTAGATCATGAACTCTCTCCTCCATCCCCACCCCCTTTCCGATCCCCCCCCACTTTTTTCCAATAATTTATATAGATTTTTCTTTTCCCACCTATTTCCATTATTTTTAAATGTATTTCCATCCATTGTTTTATCTCTACCTTTTAGCTTATTTCGATTCCTTCACCCCACTCCCACTAGGGCTATCTGTACCTTGCTTGTCCTGCTTTCTACCACTAATTAGCACATTCCTTAGATAATATCACCACCTTAAACACCTCTTTGTCCTTTTGTCTATGACATCTTTTAGCTATCTCCACCTATCACTGGCCCTCTATCCAGCTCTACTTGTCCCACCCCTCCTTAAACCACTCTTCTATTTTTACATAGTTCTGTTGAAGAGTCATACGGACTCGAAACGTTAACTGTGTTCCTCTCCGCAGATGCTGCCAGACCTGCTGAGTTTTTCCAGGTATTTTTATTTTTATTTTTGCTTTGTCCTGGACTTTGTCAAGCTTCTTGAGTGTTGCGGGAGATGCACTCATCCAGGCAAGTGGGGAGTGTTCCATCACACTCCTGACTTGTGCCTTATGATGGACGGGCTTTGGGGAGTCAGGAGGTGAGTTACACATTGCAGGATTCCTAGCCTCTGACCTGCTCTTGTAGCCACAATATTTATATGACTAGTCCAGTTCAGTTTCTGGCCAATGATAACACCCAGGATGTTGATGGTGGGGTTTCAGTGATGGTAATGCCATTGAACATCAAGGGCCAATGGTTGGATTCTCACCTGTTGGGGGTGGTCATCATCTGACCCTTGTGTGGTGTGAATGTTACTTGCCATTGGTCAGCCCAAGTCTGGATATTGTCCAGGTCTTGCTGCATTTGGACATGGACAATAATATCATTGATGTCACATAGAGCAGTTTGCTCAATCCAAACTACCTCCATCTATTCAACATAGAGAGACTGACAACACATAGCAGCTGAAATTAACACAGAGAAGTGTGAAATAATTCATTTTGGTCAGAAGAATGAAGAGACGTAATATAAACTAAATGTGTCGATTTTAAAAGGGGTACAGGAACAGCGGACCTCGGGGTATACAAGTCCCTGTAGGTGGCAGGAAAAGTTGAGAAGATTATTAAAAAGGCTGACAGGACATTTCACTTTCTCAATACAGGCATAGAGCACAAGAGCAAGGAAGTTACACTGAATTTATATAAAACACTGTTTTTGCCCCAGCTGGAGTAGTGTGTCCAATTTTGGGCTCCACACTTTAGGAAGGATGTCAAGGCCTTAGACAGAGTGCAGAGGAGATTTACCAGAGGGGTACCAGGGATGAAAGGCTTCAGCTATGTGGACAGTCTAAAGAAACTGGGACTGTTTTCCATATAGCAGAGTTTAAGGGATATTTGATAGAGGTGTTTAAAATCTTGAAAGGAGTTGATAAGAATAAATAAGAAGAAACTGTTTCCAGTTGGCAGAAGGGTTGGTAGCCAAAGGGCACAAATGAGTGGCAAAAGAACCAGAGACAAAAAGCAGATTTTTTTTTCACACAGAGGGTTGTTGTGATCTGGAACGCACTGCCTGAAAGGACAGTGGAAGTAGATGCAATAATAACTTTCAAAAGGAAATTGGATAAATACTTGAAAAGAAAATAATTCTAGGCCTGTGGGGAAAGAGCAGGGGAGTGGGATGAATTGCTTCTAGTCCACACAGGCCTGATATGCTGAATGGCCTCCAATGCCAGTGTTCTTCGTTGCAAGGCCCACAAGCTCCCATCCTCACTAAGTGTGGCTGGGCTCCCTGACTCTCCCTTTTCTGTAATCTTGTTGAGTGTCGCAAGATTTGTTTTAACGTCGTTTCCCATGTGCCACCTTGGAGCAGCCTCTCGACGCTCCCCGACATCCGAGTTGCAGCCTGCCCCTATCCCCGACCTCCGAGTTGTGGCAGGAACGCAAGTCAAGAAGAGGGAAGCGGCAATGGAGTGAGTCAGGGAGTGGGAGGTTCTGCGGGAGGGTGAGTCAGTGAGGGGGAAGAGGCCACAACTCAAAGGCCGGGGAGGGGGAGAGACCACAATGCTGAGGGTTGGGGAGGAGGAGGATCTGCAGCGACCAGGAGGTTCAGGGAGCAGGAGGGTCAGGAAGCAGGAGGTTCAGGAAGCAGGAGGTTCAGGAAGCAGGAGGTTCAGGAAGCAGGAGGATCAGGAAGCAGGAGGTTCAGGAGCAGGAGGTTCAGGAAGCAGGAGGATCAGGAAGCAGGAGGATCAGGAAGTAGGAGGATCAGGAAGCAGGAGGTTCAGGAAGCAGGAGGATCAGGAAGCAGGAAGTTCAGAGAGCAGGAAGTTCAGAGAGCAGGAGGTTCAGAAGCAGGAGGTTCAGGAAGCAGGAGGTTCAGGAGCAGGAGGATCAGGAAGCAGGAGGATCAGGAGCAGGAGGATCAGGAAGCAGGAGGATCAGGAAGCAGGAGGATCAGGAAGCAGGAGGTTCAGGAAGCAGGAGGATCAGGAAGCAGGAGGATCAGGAGCAGGAGGTTCAGGAAGCAGGAGGATCAGGAAGCAGGAGGATCAGGAAGCAGGAGGTTCAGGAAGCAGGAGGATCAGGAAGCAGGAAGTTCAGAGAGCAGGAAGTTCAGAGAGCAGGAGGTTCAGAAGCAGGAGGTTCAGGAAGCAGGAGGTTCAGGAGCAGGAGGATCAGGAAGCAGGAGGATCAGGAGCAGGAGGATCAGGAAGCAGGAGGATCAGGAAGCAGGAGGATCAGGAAGCAGGAGGTTCAGGAAGCAGGAGGATCAGGAAGCAGGAGGATCAGGAGCAGGAGGTTCAGGAAGCAGGAGGATCAGGAAGCAGGAGGATCAGGAGCAGGAGGATCAGGGAGCAGGAGGTTCAGGAAGCAGGAGGATCAGGAGCAGGAGGATCAGGAGCAGGAGGATCAGGAAGCAGGAGGATCAGGAAGCAGGAGGATCAGGAGCAGGAGGATCAGGGAGCAGGAGGTTCAGGAAGCAGGAGGATCAGGGAGCAGGAGGATCAGGAAGCAGGAGGTTCAGGAAGCAGGAGGTTCGGAGAGCAGGAGGTTCAGAAGCAGGAGGCTCAGGAGCAGGAGGATCAGGAGCAGGAGGATCAGGAAGCAGGAGGATCAGGAGCAGGAGGATCAGGAGCAGGAGGTTCAGGAAGCAGGAGGATCAGGGAGCAGGAGGATCAGGAGCAGGAGGATCAGGGAGCAGGAGGTTCAGAGAGCAGGAGGTTCAGGAGCAGGAGGTTCAGGAAGCAGGAGGTTCAGGAAGCAGGATCGGTGGCAGGCAGAAGCTGCAGTAAGTAGAAAGTTACATTTTTCTTTTAAAATAAGGCAAGTTTAAACATGTAAAGGTTATTTCATTTACCAAGTTAGGAATTTATCAATGTTACAACTTAAGTAAGTTTTGCATTATTCAGCTTTTAAAAAGTTTACTTGCCTGGTTGCATTTTTTAATTCCTTATATTTTTCTGGTCATTGTTTTAGGAATACTGTATTTTTTTATTGAACATGTGTATTTATTTTTAAGTAGAAAAATGATTTTGTTTTAGTTACACGTGTCGCCCTGTAACATTACATCATGAAGCAGTAGTAAGCAATGATAATTTAGCAAAGCAGTCGGTGTGGCTCTCATGTTGCAAGTTTTTTTGCTGAAGTGGCCTTTGCTTGAAAAATAGTGAAGATTCGCTGTCCTGTGCTGCCGCGTTCAGTGATTCGATGAAAATTAAAGCCATTGTTCCAGTTTCGACCTGCAGATGGAGGTAGAGAGGCAGTCCGCAGCAAAACTACAATGGGGATGGCTGCCATTCACGTTAATGCCAGTCGGAAAATACTAGCTGCTGTTTGTCACGTGTTCTTGTTTCCTTTAATTCCCCTTTTACACATGGCTCTTCTAAAGTTGCCGAGCAATGGTTAGATGTGATTCACTGCTGCTTTGTATTGAAGGTGATTAAAGGAGATGATTAAATTAGATGGTAGCTAGAGTAGATGGAGAGAAGCTATTTCCACTGGTGAGGGAGTTGAGAATAAAGGGGCTAATCTTAAAATTGGAGTTACGTAGCTCAGGAGTGATGCCAGGAAGCCCTTCTCACACAGAAGCTAGTGGAAATCTAAACTCACTCCCTAAAAAGCTGTGGACAATGGGGTCTTTATTTCTTATATCTTATTCCTACTTCTTATGATCTTATTAATCAAAAATTTCAAAGCTAAGATTTGTTAGGTAAGGGTATTAAAGAGTTTTGGAACCAAAGCAGTGAGCGTTAGGATGTAGATCAGCCATGATCTGAGGGGCAGGACACACTTGAGGGGCTGAATGGCCTAATCCTCTTCCCATGTGCCTTTGCTATCTGGCTGGCTGTGTCCTCACCAGATGTCACACCCCCTTTACAACAGCAGCTTCTCAGGATACGGGGCCAATCATTTAGGACTGGGATGAGGAGAAATTTCTTCACTCAGAGGGTTATCAATCTTTGGAATTCTCTACCCAGAGGACTGTGGATGCTCCATCATTGAATGAATTTAAAGCTGCGATAGGCAGAGTTTTGGTTTCTCAGGGAATTCAGGGATATGGGCAGCAGGCAGGAAAATGGAGTTGGAACCCAGAATCAGCTATGACTGTACTGCATGGCAGAGCCGTGTGGTCTACTTCTGCTCCTATTTCTTGTGTGTTCTTGTGTGCATAGCAATCCGGAGAAGAGCACATCTGTGAACGTTTGACTCCAGTCTGGCATATGGCAGCACACACACCGTCTGTGATAATGTTCCTGTCATGGAGACACAGTGGAGGCCCTAATAGTCGCTCGTTTGCAGGAGGATGATGACGACACGCATAGATCTTCACATTGCTTCTGAAAATGTCTGATTCCTGTCTGACTGAGGGAAGCTTGCTTGCGTTCTGTGCTCAGGGTCATATCATAGAGACGCAGCCACAAAACTTTAGAAGCATCTGATCCTTTGTCCACCTTCAGAACCTGAGCCCTTCAGATGCACAGCATCACTGGTCACAGATGCTTAAGAGATGGGGGCCAGTCCCACCTTAAAGGTGCTGAGAGCACACAGAGGATGCCTGAACTCAGTGACGCCTGCCCACGACATTCTGGCAGCAATGACAAGCACCATCGAGGTGCAGGCATCACTAATGTGTCCAGTGAGTGTGAAGCCGGACCATCACTTTGGTCTGAAGGTTACACACTGCACAGGGAAGAGGCCCTGGACTGAGACACCTGCCTTTATCTTGTGCAGAAAGGTTTCACATCTGAGTGACACAAACACTGCTCATCAGAACAAGGAGCCATAGGCAAGGAGACATTCTTGGGAGTTTATTGACAATAGTGGACAGTGTGTATAAGTGATCAACACCCGTGCCCAGGCTGTACAACTCTTCTTCCGGCCTTGTGGAGTCTGTGGACCACGCGTATGTAAGTTGTTGTAGGCTGAACCCCCTTTTTAGTTACTTGAAAAATCTTTTACTTTTGTTTTGCTTGCACTTTAGTCCCACGCTTCTGATCTACAGGCACCCAGTGCAGAGGGGGGGCCAGGAGGGAGGAGGATCACCTCGTGAACCTGCTCCTGGGCCTGGCCAAGTTGTCCATTAACAGGTGCAGGCAGTGTGCAATCGAGGGGGTTGTCTGGCCTGAATGCCTGCCCTTCCTCCGTGGCTATGTTCATGGCCGGGTGTCCCTGGAGAGGGAGCACACAGTGTCTGTCAGCACCACCGAGGCCTTCTGTGCTTGGTGGGCACCGCGGGGATTGGGGTGATTTTATTGGCCCCATTGATCACATTTTGATTTAATGTTTGTAAGTTTCCTTTAAATTTTGTCTTCTGTTTTTGCAGTTTCCCTTTAAGGGGCTGTCTTTTAATTTGTCCTTTGATTTGTTAATTTAGTTTATTTGGTACACTCAAAAAGAGTTACATCTTCTTAACTTTCCTAACCCTGTTGCTACGTCTTGGTGCTCCCCAGACATCCACAGCAGAGGTGGAGGCAGCCTGCTGACTGCTACGCCATGTCTTCAATGACCTTGGTGGGCATCCTCTGGAGGGCCGAGACTTGAAGGACCCCGGCCTGCTCTCAGGGTCCTGTTGTGTGGCAGTGGAACCTTCCTCGGCCCGTGGAGCTGGAGCTGCTGAGGTCAGAGGAAGAGGCGATTCAGATGAGCTGGACACCCCCGGAGTTACCCTGGATGGACAAGCCCGGGCTGGTGAGGGGACCTGTTGATCCTCCTCTCTATGGGTCCCAGGAGCCCCAATCTGACCCCTTGAGGAGAAGGAGTAGCTGTAATTAGATCGAGCTACCCCACACCCTCTCACGTACACACTATTAAAGGCCAACCATGGCATTAGCGATGGAGTTGAGCCCTTGCAGCAGTGTAGGAGCAACGTCCTGGGCCAAGGTCTCCAAGGCAGCCACCATCCTACCAGTGTTGACCTTGGAGCGTTGGCATGCTGGCACTATCACCTCAGCCTGAAGGCGGACGGACTCCTCCATCGTGCCCTGCAATCTGAGGACTGCAGTGGACATCCCATCCTGATGCTCCCTAGCTTGCCTTTGCAGCTCCAGCGACTGTGACATGACTGAGTCCAGATGCAGGACATCTGACTTGAACTCAGTGAATTTCTGGCCTCCAGCAGCCCTCTGAGAGCCAGGCACCTGGGAAGTCCCTGCTGCCGCCTTCCATGGATCAGACAGTGCGATGTGCTCACCAGATTGTGATTCCGAGGCTGCTCTAAAGCTAGGTCCCAGCAAGGTGTGTGTCTCTGTTCTGGTGGAGGTTATAGGTGAGTGCTGTGACAGGACTTCAAGGAGGGTGCCTTCAGATTCCTCTTCAGAAGTTTCTTCGGAGCTTGATTGGAGGCTTTGGGTCGTGGACTCTGTCTGCTGTTTGGCAGATGTACCTGTGGAAGCAAGGGGAGATAATTAGTGCATGGCATTGGCCTATGAAACAGGACACATCACTCACAGCATGGTTGTCTGATGGATGTAATGGATGTTGCACTGCCGGACTGTCCCTTGGTTGAGCAACACCGACCTCACCATTAGCACAGGAACGGTCCAGATCGTCGCCAGACAGCTGGATGATTCTATTTTCAAAGTCTGTGAGGACCTTGATGTCAGGCATTCCTCCACCAGTCTGCCTCCTCTCCCTCTTGTTGTGTGCCAGCTTGTCCTGCATGAATAGAGATGGAGAGAGTGTAAGCAGGATGCCTGCCAGGCCAGATGATAAATATGCCTGGCATGTGTGGGTGGTGAGTGGTGCCTGGACGGGATGAGGACAGATGAAGGTGCGTGTGAGACAGTGAATGATGATGTCCCTTGGACTGGCAGTGAGTGAGATCCCTGTGAATGTGTGATGGGTTTGTGAGTGTGTGAGTTGAGAGTGTGAGAAGACTGACTTACCCTGGAGGAACGGAGGAGATTATTCATCCTCTTGTGGCACTGGGTGGCTGTCCTCTTTTGGAGGGTGTTGGCACTCACCACATCTGCCACCGCCTCCCAAGCCTGGTTGGTCACGCCACTGCCCATCCTGCGGCCAGAGCTGGGGTAGAGGACATCCTGGCGGGACTCCACAGAATTCAAAAGGCATTCCAGTAACGCATCACTAAACCTGGGGGCTGCCGTCTTTTTGCCTTTCGTGGACATCTTCCCTACAGCAGCCATGGGCTGGAAGCACTGAGATGTGTGTGTGTGGCTGGACTTTCAATATGGCGCCCGGCATGCTGAAGCAGCGCGGTGATGGCGTGGCAGGCAAATGAGAGCCTGCCCGCCATGGAAATGGCGTGTTTCCCAGGAATGCATAAGTAATGCGGCGGGTTTGGGATGATACGGCGTGAAAACCCACCAACGCGGCTGTTTTACCCGTCCACTACCGCACCGAGTGGAAATCTGGGACAATTTCGCCCCATGTGTTTTGGCCAGCCATCTGTAACCACACCAGCAGTAGGTTTCAAACCTTCTTGTGTGTGAGACCCTGTTTCAAATACTGACGCTTTCTGGGCACCCTCCCCACCTACCATCCCAACTGCTGAAAGATGCAGAAAATTGGGAGGCGATCTTGAGTTTATGTTACGCTTTTATAAAACAGCGCCTAAATGACCCCTGCAAATAATCTCTACCTCAGCATCTTCAGAGCAGCCCCTGTGTCACTTATGTGACATTACATTTCAATTTGGCCCAAATAGACCAACCAATTAGGGTCATATTTGGGCAGATTTACTCTGTGCATGGATGCCATAGGGTACAGTCGCATAGCAGTTATGTTACCGCACTTATGCTTCAGAGACATGGGTTCTAATCCCACCACAGCAGCAGTGAAAGTTAAACTCAGTTAACTAAGAAAATGTGCTAATTAAGAATGGATGGCAGGACACTCAAGGTACAGCTCTAGTGGGAGTGGGGTGGAAAGACTGACAGGGTATTACAGTTATAGATTTAAAAATAATGGAAATAGGTGGGAAAAGAAAAATCTATATAAATTATTGGAAAAAACGAAAGGGAGGGGGAAGAAACGGAAAGGGGGTGGAGATGGGGGAGGGAGTTTAAGATCTAAAGTTGTTGAATTCAATATTCAGTCTGGAAGGCTGTAAAGTGCCTAGTCGGAAGATGAGGTGCTGTTCCTCCAGTTTGCGTTGGGCTTCACTGGAACAATGCAGCAAGCCAAGGACAGACATGTGGGCAAGAGAGCAGGGTGGAGTGTTAAAATGTCAAGCGACAGGGAGGTTTGGGTCTTTCTTGCGGACAGACTGTAGGTGTTCTGCAAAGCGGTCGCCCAGTTTGCGTTTGGTCTCTCCAATGTAGAGGAGACCGCATTGGGAGCAACGAATGCAGTAGACTAAGTTAGGGGAAATGCAAGTGAAATGCTGCTTCACTTGAAAGGAGTGTTTGGGCCCTTGGACGGTGAGGAGAGAGGAAGTGAAGGGGCAGGTGTTGCATCTTCTGCGTGGGCATGGGGAGGTGCCATAGGTGGGGGTTGAGGAGTAGGGGGTGATGGAGGAGTGGACCAGGGTGTCCCGGAGGGAACGATCCCTACGGAATGCCGCCAAGGGGGTTGAAGGGAAGATGTGTTTGGTGGTGGCATCATGCTGGAGTTGGCGGAAATGGCGGAGGAGGATGATCCTTTGAATGCGGAGGCTGGTGGGGTGATATTCATATAATATGAATATCATATGATAATCATGTAATATTCATTGATTGCATTGAAGCACCTCATGATCCATGTGTAAAAGTTGAAAATGATTGTACTTTTTGTGATGGCGATTTAGAAATGTTTGTAATGTTCTTCCAGATATTTTATGAATAAAGCATATTTTTCCAAAAAAGAAATTAGGAATGGGCAATAAATACTGGCCTTGTCAACAATGCTCACACCCCATGAATTAATTTTAAAAATGCTGACTTGAAGCTGTGCTGAGACTGGGTGAAATCATTTCACTTTGAACGCTCACAGCTGACAGAGAGAGAAAGGAGATCTCATCACCATAGGCCAAATGCAGGTTAAACGCAAGAGTTCCAAGCCAATGACACTGTTGCTCCCCCAAGAGATCGGCAATTGGAGGATGTGCACTGCATTATGCAGTAACTGTTCGTTACTTGGATTGTCTGTTGCAAAATCTTTCAGCATCTAAGCTGGATCAGTGCAACAATTCATTCCTAGATTTAGTTGGAGTATTAAAGATTTTCATGCAGATTGTGTATCTCGAGTAACTCAATAGCTTTTTTTAAAAAAGTTGACCCATGAAAGACTGTCAACAGATACAACAGCACAGGAGCCACAACAGACACAGCATGGTACCACATGGTTTACTCTTGACATTTTCAGCTGCTGCGTTTCCCCACATTATAACACGGACTACAGTTCGAAAAGTACTTAATTAGCTGTAAAGCTTTTTGGGATGCCCTGGGGCTATAAAAGATGTGATATAAATGTAAGTCCTTTCTTTTTTCCTTAGTTCTCCGATATAAATTATCTAATGCAAAATGTTGGGCCCAACGTGGTGTCAAAAGTAGCTCAAAATATAAATATGTCAGGAATTTATCCCAGACCTCCACCTCTGAAGGATTGACCAATGATTCCCCACCCACCCGCCCCCCCTACATCACCTATCATTAGCAGTAACCTACCTATTTCCCTTTAAGGTACCCACTTGCCAAGTGCCGTACCCTTGCCAAGAATGTGGCAAAGCAACCCACTCACAGGCCCCGAATGCTGCTGAGTCACAAGGAGGCTTGTGTGGAAGAACTGGATTTACTTGCCCCCTGAGTTTGCCCTCCCAGGCGACGGGGAGGAACTCGCCTCCCCTTTTTTCCATCTCCCTCCAAGCAGAGTTCAGTGACTTGCAATGTGAGAATGCTGTGGATGAGGGCACTCAAGGAACTGCCCGTGTATCTTTGCTATTTCTTATCTTGGCTCCAGAGAAACAGGTTTAAAGTAACAATGATAATTAAGTAATAGTGACAGTAATAAAGTAACAATGGTACCTTGGGGCAGGATTTTCACTTGGCATGCAGCCTGACGTGCCCAAGCATAAAATAGCGCGCAATGACGTCAGGCGATCATCACGCACTCGCGTGATATTTCAGTCGGCAGGCATGCGTGAGAGTCGGCAGCACGCCCGCCGACAACTAAGAGGCCTATTAAGGCCATTAACGCATTAATTAAGTGTAATTTTTCGCTGCTCATCCAATCTTATGGTTGGCGGGCGGGCAAATCGGCCAGGCGGGCTTTGGATTTTTGAGGAAACCTCACCCACGAGCGGGATGAGGTTTCCGATCTTAATCTTAAAAAAAATAAAAACGTGTGACAAGAATTTTTATAATCTACATGTTCATGGGAGGGAGTCTGACATGTGGGCATTTTTTCCTGCATTCCCAAATCTTTTATTTCATGGTTTCAAATTCTTCAGCTCCCTGAGGCAGCTCTCCGCCTTCGGGGAACTTTCATTGCGCGCTCCCCGGCGCCCGCGCTGACTTCAGTGCTCGCCCATCTCCTGCCCCCGCCCCGGCAGTGCTGAGCCTTTCGGCGCACGTTTCACGCTGACTGCCCGTCAATTGGCCAGCCAGCGTGAAATCGCAGTCGGGGGCCCGATCGCGGGCTGTTTACCAGCTGCTCCCGGACCCACCCACTGTGCCCGCCTGACCACCTCAAAATTCAGTCCTATGTTGCTGTTTTCAAATGAGTGCTTGTTAGTTGACATAGTTCTTTCAGTGTGGAGTGATCTAGAGCACAGTGTGTGTAGGCCGCATTAGTTCTGCTGCAATGGTAGAAGGTCCTGAACGCACGCTATCCCATAGATTTTTTACATGATGTTAAGTTTTGGCTCATCGAAAACTCAGGCTTGCATTTGAAAGCTGGCTTCCTGTCAAGTAAAACATCTTGGAAATGGGCCTATATTGTAACAACAAAGGGAATAAGCTGTTATTCCAAAGTTTTGGTTTGTTGGAACTCACATCCAAAGAAATCATGCACAGAGTTCAGATCCATTTATTGATAAGCATTTCTCCAGGGGGTGTTCCACTTACAAAGATGAACAAAATTCTCATTCACTACACAATTCAGACCAAGGGCACTTTGCTGATTCCACCTTTCAGGACCTGAACCGGGTTAAACTGGGAGAATTTCCCTTTAGATTCAGTAGATCTGGGCTCGTGTTTATTCATGTAAACAATATCCCAGTGATGCGGGAGAGCTTGTTTCCACTGGGATCCAGCCCAAAGGCAGCTGAGAGAGACAACACATTTCAGGAGTCAAAATTCGCTCAACAAAGCACAAATTTAGCGCATTCTTTGACATGTCTGGTTGTGTCGGGTATTTTCACACTGTCTCCAAACATACAAGGATTGAAAATACGGATGGCTACAGTGGGATCCACCAGGAAGCAAGGCACCAAGGAAAATTTAAAATAAAATGCTGCTTTGGAGCTGATATTAGCTGGCAGATCAAGGCTTAAAGCATTATTTTGACGCATTTAAAATAAACAGACAAATGTCTGTGTTAAAATAATGGACAATGGAAAATCATACAAATATGTTAAGCCTTCATATGTTAACATTGGCAATGGTCATTTCTGTGTAATGATGTTTGTACCATGAACATAGAGGAAACTATAGTAAATATATTAGTTTGGAGACTGTAATGGCCAGGGTCTGATTTTGAAACAATGACTTGGGAAACCAATAGAATGTTCCAAACAATTTTCAGAAAAGTGAGATTCCAGTTACATTGAATGGAGAAGCAAAGCACAAGATGAATAATATTCCTTGCAACCACCCACCAATTAAGTCCTCTTGCAGTGCATTCCACAGAGTCCTACTGAAGTCCCTGATGAGCAAATGAGGGTTACTTTGTCATTGCTGATTTGCCCAGGTTGGGTTCCACTCTCTGGTCCTAAACTGGAAAGAGATGAATGGTGGGTGGCACCATGCACTTCTCTGATGCTGCTCTTAAATATCACATAATGCCAGTGCATTGGCAAAATTATCCCTTTCCTGCTAATATAAATGTATGTGGCAGGCTAATGCTGGTGCCAGGTTCAAGAAGAAGCAAGAACATGCCCTTTTGTTTGGGGCCCTGGACAGCTGTTCATGTTTCTACTACTTTACATAGTACCATGGTGTTCATGTACAAAATGGATGTGCGCCATTGCAGAGGGATATCATAATTTGCATGTGCAAAGTGTGTTTTTCCACATTGAGCCAAGATTTTTTTTATTTGTATGGCTAGGGGAACCACTTATATGTCGATTTTGAGGTTAACGATCCGTTCAATGGCTTCAGCTGACGCAGTGTGAATGATTGTGATGCCACCAGGAATGGGTCTTTCAAGGCAGGAGCTCAGTATATAGGAAATGGTCTGGCTTGGATGGCCACAGTCACAATTTGAGCTGCTCCTCATGTTTCACTTGTGGAGCAAGAGGCCACATCTTCCCTGGTTCATCATCAAGTGGTTGAGGGTTGTCCAGATAGTCCGTGGAAGGTTGAAAGCAGGGATTTCGCCACTTGGGTCAGTTAACAGGTTGCGGTTGGTGATGTTTACGGCCAACCAGGAGGTGCGCCATTGAGGGGTGAGGCTGTCATCCATTTGTAGGGAGTGGTGTGTGTTCCAGTAGGGCTTACAGGATTTCGGACAGGTGCATGTGCTTTGTTTTGAGGTCCTGTGTCAGAGGGAGTGCTTCATTAGCTGTCAGCTGGTTGAGGTGGATGTTTTCCATGCGGACCACAGGAGGTTCAACATATGCCAGCATATTGACACGATTATTTGAATAGATTCAAAATAGTTAATTTGGGTTGCTTTGGTCTGTTCATCTGCCCTTATCCCAAATTATACTCATATCCTCAATGATATTGAGGATGCTACCGTCCAATTTTAAGGCAGTTTAAATAATTGGAAAATCCGAGAATTGACAAGTACTAAAATCAAGCTCCAAATTTCTGCTGTGGGGCTGATTTCTGTCTGCTCTATGGGCTCTTACTACCTGAATGCGAATTTTTTGGGTGAGTGGGAATAATTCAGTCAACTTCACCCACCCAAAGAGTGGGGTCAGAGCAACTTCTTGTCATCTAGACTTTGACATCAAATGCTCTTAATTGTAAAATGGGAGGCCTATCAAATCTCAGCTGTTTGGATCAAGATTAACTAGTTTCAAGTTAGCCTTTGGCACTCTCAACTCTGAGTCAAAAGGTTATGACTCACTGACCTTTCAAAGAAGCGGAAGCTGAGGCACAAGTTGATTAATCGAATGCAGAATCAGCTTGAAGACAACTTGCCAAAGCTTCTTTGACAGCATTTTCCAAAGCGGTGACCACTACCACCGAGAAGGACAAGGGCAGCAGACGCATGGGAGCACAACCACTTTTGCAAGTTTCCGTCCAAGCCACTGACCATCCTGACTTGGAAATATATCGCCGTTCCTTCACTGTCGCTGGGTCAAAATCCTGGAACTCCCTCCCTCTCAAACAGCACTGTGAGTGTACCTAACCTTGAAACAAGTTAACCCTTGATCCAAACAGCTGAGATTTGATAGATCTCCCTTTTTACAATTAAAGCATTTGATATCAAAGCCCAGATGACAAGAAGCTGCTCCGGCTCCACTCGACTGAATTATTCGCACTCACCCAAAAAGTTTGCAGCAGTTCAAGAAGGCGGCTCACCACCACCTTCTCAAGGGCAATTAGGGATGGGCAACAAATGCTGGCCCAGCCAGCGACACCCACATCCCGTGAAAGAATTTTAAAAATTGTAGATTTAGTCTGTATTGCATTATTAGGGAAGCGCTTTGTAGAATTACAAACCCCACACAACACAAGTCTAATTAGTCACTTCCACACAGTACTGAGGGATTTCTGCTTTCTCAGAGGTTCTGTCTTTTGAATGTGACCTTAGCCCATGGACTTACTTATCTGCTTGTGCAAGATCTTAGACACTATTCAAAGAGGAGTAGGGGAGTTCTCCCATCGTGCCAGCTAATATTTATCCCTCAGCTAACACCACCAAAAAGACTCTAACTAATCATTAATCTCATTGCTGTTTTGTGTTTTATGCAGTTTGTTTAACTACAAAACAGCAAACACAAAGGTCAGAAAACATCAGGAAATTAGTACCTCTTTTGCTTTTGTAAATTAGTTTAAAATTATTCACTGCAAGTGTGATTGATACTAGTGAATGCTGGATTTTACATTGACTTTCTCAAGTCTTTTGTCTTATTTGTATGTCCCCATATCGGGCAGTGAATCTGCACTCCAGCCTCTTAACATACTCAACATCCTTCCTGTTATTGCACACAGTAGTTATGACTCACTGGGAATATTGCGCTGCAACATCAAGCTCCACTGTTCCCCGAGCCACGACAAATGTGAAAAGTTTGACCAAACCATCAGATTGCTCCAATTCTACCTAACTGTTTAATTTAGGTCAACAGAATACAAGCACCAGGTTTGTAAACTTAATAAGTAAATAACTGTTTATTGAACAAACTGTCATTAACTAGTGGAAAAAGAAAGAAATATGAACTGCTAATTTCTAACTCTATAACTTAAACTCTACCCCTTCTTAAATCCCTATACATACACATACAAGACACTCAAAAACCTGGATTTTAAGGGTGGGATAAAATAGTTCAATAGCACCAATCCGGGGTACAGGATTCCCATCGATGTCCTCCAAATTCCTTTCAGTTCTTGTTGATGACACGAGATGGTCTTCCAGCACTTTCAGTATTTAGTTCACTGGTTGTGCACTTGCCTTTCAATGTCTCTAACAGTGATTTTCCCCTTTGCCTCTTGACAGGGGTTTCCAGAGAGAGATAGCAGGTTATAGAGATATGAGGAGAAAAAGAAAGCTAGCTATTACTGTGGAATTACTGGAATTTTCCACGCACAGGAGAAAGAGGTTTTAGGTCTTGTTCCTTTCAGGCTAGGAGCTATTCTGCTGCACTGCCCTCATACAAAACCTGGTCACCTGGTCAGGAGCCATTTAAAACGTTGTTGCCAGGCAGCTCCCTTGGTCCAGGACTCATTTCCAGGACCATCCTGTCTTTCATGGAACACTCTGTTCCAGGACTGCAACATTGTATATATCTCTCACCCTGTTCCAGTAGACGTGTCTTTCAAACTGCAGCCATTGTCCAACAGAAATAAAAAGATATGTTCCTTACAGTACTATAATTGTGATATTACTAATGTTTCTATCTAGCTCGATAAATATGTTTAAATGGGATTTTAACTTGATCTCACTCTTTTGATCATCAGTCACATACTAACATTTCCAACTATTTATCCTTCTTTTGTGACCTTACATCATGAACGTAAGGACCTTCACAGACTTTACAATTTAATCTGAAAAATTTTTTACAGCAAGGTTTGCAGAATTGTTATCAGAAGTGAGGAATTGTGAGTTGAATTTTAACATTTTAAAAGGAGTTAGTGCTCACCCAGTGATAGCAGTCTCACCTGAGATCAACTGATCTAACATAGAGTAGGGATTGAACCTAGAATCATACTGAGGCTTTGTGTATGATTTAGCCCCACACTGAGTGATGCTCTGACTCACCGACTAATCAGGGAAGCTGCAAGTTTAATTTTTTAACATGCGCTCGTTAGTTAATTCATTGCAGAATCAGGTTGAAGACAGCCCACCAAGGCTCCTCTGACCGCACCTTCCAAACCCACGGCCACTTTCATCTAGAAGGACAAGGGCAGCAGATGCATGGGAACAGCACAGCTTGCAAAAATTCCTCCCCCAAGTTACACACCATCCTGACTTGGAACTATATCACTGTACCTGGGTCAAAATCCTTGAACTCCCTCCCTAACTGTTAACATTGCAGTTGCAATGATTATTACCCTTCATCTTAACTCTGTTTCTGCCTTCACTGATGTATTTCCAGCACGTTCTGTTTTTATTTCAGATCTCCAGCGTCTGCAGGGTTTTGCTTTTTGTTTGTTAAATATATATATATATATATATAGAGAGAGAGAGAGAACTACAATTCCCGAAAAGACTTGAGGCTCTCTCGCCTGCGCAGTAAAGGCAGCCGCACACCCCCCGGGCTCCCTCCCCTTGTCAGTCAAGCCGCTTACAGAGAGGAAAAGGAAGGTCTGAGCGACCGGTGCAGGTCGCTAGGTAGCGGAAAGTACACCGACAAGTGACAGATTTACAAATAAGGAAACAATCGTGGTGGTGGTGGGGGGACCCATCCCCTTTTTTTAATTGGATGAATGATGTTGTTCCCTATTTGGCAAAGCCAGGCTGGACGAGATTGAAAGTTAAACGGCAAAACATCGCAATGGGAAACATCCGAAAGTGATTATTTGTTTTGCTGCCGTGCAGCTTTGCAGCCGAAGTCTTGGCTTGGATCTCTGCCGGCAAGTTCAGGCTGGTTCCCTCTGGCAGTCAGACTGTATTCTGCAGCTGCATTTGAGATTCTCTCCTCTCCTCTGGCTTGTGCAACCCAAACCCCCCCCTTTAAAGCCACCTCTTACCCTCTCTATTTTTTGGGGTCACCCTTCACCCCTTGTGCATCTCC
Organism: Cetorhinus maximus; assembly: GCF_964194155.1. NCBI lineage: Eukaryota > Metazoa > Chordata > Chondrichthyes > Lamniformes > Cetorhinidae > Cetorhinus > Cetorhinus maximus. Next base: position 18,228,791 of record NC_135888.1, on the reverse strand, counting down.
TGCCTGTGGAGCTTGCAGCAGGGTTGGGTGATGTGGAGGTTAGCTTCCTGCACGGCTCTCCTCTTGCTGCTGCGCTCGCTGACCGGGCTGCCCTGGCCACTGCTCACAGCCGCTTCCTGCGCTCTCTACCTCGCCTCGGGAGGCCGCAAGTTCCTCGGCATCTTCTTCAGGACCATCCGCCGGGATGTGCAGTGAGTACAGCAATCCTTTCCCCACCTCCCCCCATCCATCCATTCATCCCCTCCCCTCCCTCCCTATCCCAATCCTTTATGCTGCTGCGATCCGATTGCATTTGTCCTTGGCAAAGGAGATCGCGTTATAGCTTTAACCAATGCAGGGGGTGTGGGCTGACTTCACAATATCCAGGGCTTAACTGCAGGCAGGCGGCTTAACTCCCAGGCGAGGTGCCCGTCGGTCACTGTTGCAATGCAGCCACACTCCCAGCCTGTGCAACCCTCCTGGTCCAGGGAGATGCCACCGGCCCAAATAGCCTGCGCTTTTTGTGCGGTCGGAGTGAATCAGGAAACGCTGCGTGAGCGGAAAATGCCCCTCTTTCAACTTCAGGTCCGGGCTGAGTTACCCTGCCGCCAATTGGGGTACTAGTAAAGGGCATTTTGCTGCACGCCTTTGGGTTAGGGAAAAGATAGAGGGTGATTGGGGGGCTGTTTAAAATATAAATCAGCCAGGGTTTGTGCTTTTAGAACCTGGTGTTAGTGGTATTGTCACTGGACTTTTATCCCAGGACCTCTTGGGTGCGAATCCCACCACAGCAGGTGTTGAAATTTGAATTCAATAAAAAAAAATACTTAGAACCTACATAAGAAAATAGGACTTTGGAGCATGAGTGGCCCATTTGGCCCTTCGAAGCCCTGCTCCCTAATTCCATCATGGCGCGAAGAGGGTGCGGGAAAGATGGACCGGAATAGTCCTGGGGATGAGGGACTTCAGTTCTGAAGTTGGATCGGAGAAGCTGGTGCTGGCTTCCTTTAGGGAAAGGGAAGGTTGAGTGGAGATTTGATGGAGGTGTTCAAAATCGTGAGGGGTCTGAAGGGAGCTCCTGTTGGCAGAAGGGCCGAGAAGCAGAGGGCACAGATTGAAGGTGATTGGCAAATGAAGCAAAGGCAACAAGAGGAGAAACATCCTTAAACAGTAGGTGGTTAGGATCTGGAAAGCACTCCCCGAGAGTGTGATTCAGTCATGGTGCTCAAAGGGGAATTGGATAATTTTCTGAAGAGAAAATATTTTTTTTACAGGGCTACGGGTAAAAAGCAGGGGAATGGGTGGGACTAGCTGAGTAGTTCTTAGAGGGCCAGCAGCACAGAAATGACAGACCGAATAGCCTCCTTCTGTGCTGCATACATTCTATGATGTATGCCCGGGACCCCTGATGAAAGATATATGAGCGTTAAAGTTGCAGTTCACAACCTCAGAGCATCCCACAGTCTCCTTATTGTTGGATTGTAGGAAACGTGGCGGCCAATTTACACACAGCAAGCCCCCACAAACTGCAGTGAAGTAATTAACCAAATCATCGGTTTGTTGGGCATTAGTTGACGGAGAAATGTTGTTCCTTCACTGGGAGGACTTTTCTGCTCTTCTTCAAACAGTGCCATAGGATATTTTATGCGCAGCTCGGAGGGCAGACAGCAATCCGGTTCAATGCCTTGTCCAGAAGGCAGCAGTTCTAACGGTGCAGCACTCTCCCAGTACCGCACTGAAGTGTCAGCCTAGATTGTGTGTGCAGATATGTGGAGTGGGGACTTGGACCCACGACCTTACAACTAAGAGGTGAGAGTGCTACCTGCTAGGCCAAGGTTGACCATCAGAGAAGTTGGTACAGACATATCTACTGTTATGTTCCACTGTTGGCAGTGGTGAACACACAAATATTTCACACAAATATTTGAATTTCAGTGGCAGGCCAGCAAAGGCATTGGATAGAGCTTTCAGCTGCAGCAGAGTTAATGGCAAATTGGCCACCCGCTTTTCCATGCCACCCAATTTCCATTTCTGTTGCCCATTGTAAAACCCACCAACATTGAGAGTTATTTCCATTCTGCCTGTCAGAGAAGCAGAAATGGTAGCCAATTTTAAAATTTTTGATTTGCAGTTAAGTGCATGTATGGAGATGGCAGCTGTGGACAGGGTAGAGCTCAGCTCTGAAGACCCTCCTACCGCTCCCAGCCATCAACAGTCACTGTCCAGACACAGGCCTTAGGAATGACCATGCACACATACATATTAGGAGCAGGAGTAGGCCACTCAGCCCCTCGAGCCTCCTCTGCCATTCAGTAAGATCATGGCTGATCTGATTGTAACCTCAACTCCGCATTCCCGCCTACCCCCAATAACCTTTCACCCCTTTGCTTATCAAGAATCTATCTAGCTCTCCCTTAAAAATATTCAAAGACTCTGCTTCCACCTCCTTTTGGGGAAGAGAGTTCCAAAGTCTCGCTACCCTCTGAGAGAAAAAGGTCTCACCTCTGTCTTAAATGAACGACCCCTTATTTTTAAACTGACCCTTAGTTCTAGATTCTCCCACAAGAGGAAACATCCTCTCCACATCCACCCTGTCAAGACCCCTCAGGATCTTATAAGTTTCAATCAAGTCAGCTCTTACTCTTGTAAACTCCACAAGCCTAACCTGTCCAACCTTTCCTCATAAGACAACCTGCCTATTCCAGTCTAGTAAACCTTTACTGAACTGCTTCCGACACATTTACATCCTTCCTTAAATGAGGAGACCAGCACTGTACACAATACTGACCACCCAGCTCTTACTGTGAAATGGATCCAAGCCAGATGGTGAAGTATGAAACAAGATCTTTTCCTTGTTCGTAGGTTTATTCACAGGATACATCATTACAGTTCTCTACCACCAACTACACCCCGCCACCCCACCAGGCCACAGTGTCCCAGCTGACTTTCTACATGCTCTCAGTCCTTAACCAAACAATGCCCATCACCTGTGTATCTTTAACAACATAATCAACTAACCATTATAGATGTTCCTTCACTGTCGTTGGGTCAAAATCCTGAACTTCCTTCCCAATGGTACATAGGAACATGTGAAGTAGGAGCAGAAGTAGGCCATTTGGCCCCTTGAGCCTGCTCTGCCATTCAATAAGACCATGGTTGATGTGTTTGTGTTTTGAATTCTACATTCCCACCTACCTCCGATGTCAAGAATCTACCTACCTCCGCCATAAAATACTCAAAGACCCTACTTCCACTGCCTCCTGAGGCCGAAGGTTCCAAAGTCGCACAACCCTCTGAGAGAAAAAAATTCTCCTCATCTCTGTCCTTAAAGGGCGACCCCTAATTTTAAAACGGTGCACCCTAGTTCTGGACTAGAGGAACATCCTTTCCACGTCCATCTTGTGAATATTGTTCAGGATCTTATGTACTTCAATCAAGTCACCCCTCACTCTTCTAAACCCCAGTGGAAACAAGCCCAGCCTGTCTAACCTTTCCTCATTAGACAAGCTGCTCATTCCAGGTATCAATCTGGTACATCCATTAACACCTCCAGCAGCACAGTACACCCTCAGTACTGCACTGAGGTGTCAGCTGTGGCTCAGTTCATAGCACCCTCACCTTTGAATCAGAAGGTTGTGGGTTCATGTCCCACTCCCGGAAACCAAGAACTGTGAATGTACTCGAAAGAGTTACATGCGATCTGTTGATAACTCGAAAGAGTTCAGTACTGCACTGGATTGTCAGCTTTTTGAAAGTGTTCCCGAATGTTCCTTGAGAAACACCCTGGGCGGAATCACCTCAGATTTGCACTAAGTGATGTTTTACCCACAAGCTGAAATGGCAGGTTTTTGCGCTGTATCGTCCCAAACTCGCCTCGTTAATCATGCATTCCCGGGAAACACGCCATTTCGCTGGTGGGTGGCCTCCGATTTACTCGCCACGCCATCACCTCGCCGCTTCCTCATGCTGGGCACCGTACGCAGGCCCTGGAGCGCGACTTGAACCCGGAACCTTATGACTCAGGGGTGAGCAGGGGGAGCAAATTCCATGCTAATATGTCACTCCCAACACCATGAGCTCTTATCTTGTGTAGCAACCATTTATGTGGCACGTTATGAAATGCCATTTGGAAATCCAAATACACCTCATCTACTGGTTCACCTTTATCCACCCCGCTTGTTACATCCTCAAGGAACTCTAATAAATTTGTCAGACATGATTTCCTTTTCACAGAACCATGCTGACTGTTTGCAAAAAGGTAGGCTTAGGCTAGATGACTCTTTGTGGACCGGCACAGACACGATGGGCCGAACAGCTTCCTTCTGTCTCGCAACTTTTCGATGATTCTATTTCTGCAAAATGTCTCATATTTTCAGGAATTGTTCCTTATTTTGACTGCTTGACCCGCATCCCTTAAGAGGCACATTTTGTTCCTTAATTCTAGGACAGTGAGATTAGGCCTGGTCTTTGCCTCTTTGTTTCTTTATGAATACATGCACTGTGGCCACAGGCAACCAGGGGGAGTTATGATCACCAGCAACACCCCCCCCCCCACTGTTAAACTGTCCCTTATTTTACTTCGTAAGAGTTGGACGGCCTGGAGGTGAGAGTGCTAGCGACTGAGCTACAGCTGACACGTTTTATTACAACAGCTCACCATTCAGTCAGGATTATTAGACAACAAAGAGAAGGAGATTAAAATTTAACTACAGTAAAAATGCAACCTTTGACCAGCAACTCAAAACTTTCTGCCCTGATGCTGCCTGGAGCTGAAATTCTAAACCTAGTGAACAGGCAACAGGAATGCCAAGAGTTAACCCCTTAAGACCTGGCACAGCAGTTCTGCATTGAAATCAGAATTACAACAAAATTATTTCCAAGCAGATTTTTTTTTTTTAGGTTTGGAAAATTTTGTGTTGGAAAACTCAGGGGGCGAAATTTTCCGTGCCCATTGGCGCCGGGTGTCTATGGTGGGCGCGAGTGGAGAATATGGCGGGAAGACCAAAAATTGGCTTCATGCCGTCGTGAAAATAATTTGCGATCATCTGCTCCGCTGGACATTGGGAACTTAATTTTAAAACATCTGCATATCATTCTAAGCCCTACCCGCCAGAATCAGACCCCTCACGCTGGATCACCTGGGCATGTCGACCTGATTGCAGGCCGACATGTTTCACAACCAAACATAAGCGACGTGCACTTGGCGAGCTGCACTTCACTCGGGACTTTGAGGTTTGTTTGCCTACCTTGCTTCGGGCAGCACTTGTGGTCATCAGCGCCAGGCTTCGCAGGCAGCACCACATCACTTTTAGGGAGGCTCACAGGGAGGTCACTACTTACCAGACCGGCCGTAAGGCGGGGGTGGATTTTCAACAGCTGCAGGGCTAGGGCTTGCTTGGGGAAGGGGTTAAAGTGGCCTCGGCAATGGAAGAGGCTGCAGGGCGAGGGCTGTACTGGGGAAAGGGGGTATCCCAGGGTGTGTTTGGGGACGCAAGTTGATCTGTGCAAGTGGCCTCAAGATGGTGAGGGCTGAGGAGGCAGTCTCCAGAGGAGATGAGGCCAGATGGAGATGTGAGGGTGTGTGTGAGAGAGTGAGTGGTGATGTCTCTTGAGCTGGCAGTGAGTGAGATGCCAGTGAATGCGTGATGGGCTTGAGAGTGTGTGAGTTTAGAGTGATGAGATAGTTGCCTTACCCTGGTGGCACGGATGAGATCATTCACCCTCTTTCTGCACTGGATGGCGAACCTATTCTGTGTAGCGTTGGCACTGATCACCCCTGCCACTGCCTCCCAAGCTGGAGTGGTGACACTGATGGGCCTCCTGCAGCCAGAGCGGGGGTAGAGGCCATCGCGCCGGACCTCCATGATGTCCAGAAGGCGTTCCAGAGATGTGTCACTGAATCGGGGGGCTGCAGTCTTCTTGCCTTTCGGGGCCATGTCTTCAGTGCAGGAGTCCCGGGCTGGAAGTACTGGGAGCTGTGCGCATGGCTGTGCTTTAAGTACGGTGCCCGGCATGAGGAAGCGGCGAGGTGATGGCGTGGCGAGTAAATCGGAGGCCACCCACCAGCGAAATGGCGTGTTTCCCGGGAATGCATGATTAATGAGGCGGGTTTGGGACGATACAGCGCAAAAACCTGCCATTTCAGCCTGTGGGTAAAACATCACTTAGTGCAAATCTGGGGTGATTCCGCCCAGGGTGTTTCTCAAGGAACATTCGGGAACACTTTCAAAAACAACATGATCTGAAATCGAAAAAAAAAAAGCAGGGCTATGGGGAAAGGACGGAGGAGTGACACTAGGCGGTTTGCTCTTGCAGAGACCTAGCACAGGCATGAGGGGCTGAATGGCCTCCTGTGCTGTAACCATTCTATAATTCAGCTTGGAGATAGAGAGGAGACCAGATTCCAGGAGAGAAAGATTAGGAGGAGTGGGTGGAAGATGCATTTTGTTTCCAAAAGAGAACATGGGGTTTGGAGAGTTCCAGAAAGTAGGACCCTGAGGGCTGAACACTCTGCCACCAGTGGCGGTGCGATGGGAGATGAGGGGACAGCATAAAAGGAGGGAATCAGGGTGAAGAGTGCAGCAGAGACTATAAGGAGGAGATTGCAGGGGAGGATGGGATGAGGCAATGGAGTGATTTCAAGAGACTGATGAAGAGGCTAAATTCAGTTAACAGGGAAGTATGGGTCAGCAAGGTTGGAGGTGATGGGATTTATACCAGGACAAGGTCACGCGGTTGACTTTTGGAGCAGTGGGAGTCCAAAGGTGAAAGGTGGGACGACAGAAAGAGGGAACTGGAGAAAGCTGGACTGGACAGCGAGAGGCCATTCAGCTCATTTAGCCCAGTCTAGGAAATATCAAAAGCACAGATAAGATTTTCACTGGTGATGGGGCTGAGTTATGGGTGCAGGTCAGCAGTGTTACAGGAGTGTGAATTAGTGTGAGTTAGTGATCTTAATTGTAGATCTGATGAGGAGTTTGAAACTTAGCTCTGGAACAAAGTGGGAGTGCAAAACTACTTATAGCCTGAAGTCAACTGTATAAGGATTGCAAAAATGGAAATGTCGCAGATGACCTCTGGTATTAAGGTTTAGACACACAGGGGTTAAAATCATATTGTAGGATTTCACATTATAACAAATTTATCCCGTTGCTTTTCATGTACACTAACATCTATTTTGACATGCCGATGACAGAGGAATTTCGTAGGAATGTGTTAACTGTTTGTTACTAAATATAACACAGTGTCACTTCAGCCGATGGGGTATTTTCTTTGCTTGCCATTTGTATTTAAAAAAAAAACACATTTACAATTTAAACAGTCACTTGGCAGTACAGAACTTGAATATTTCTGAAAAGAGAGACATGTTGGTGAAGCTTTTCGTCTTGCACTCATCAGGACAAATGCAAGAATACCAAATTTCAAATGTTCACAACAATTTATACTACAGGAGAAAAGGGTGCTGATTGGTTGGCAAGTTGATTCTGATTGGCCGAGGCATTGCGTTGGAGAAAGCAACTGGGAATTATAGACTCCCCAGGCTCCCAGGTAATTCAAAAAAGGGAAAGGTTTAAAAATATTCATTTTCTTTGCATAGAATGGGTTGCTGTGTATAAATGTCTAGCGCTTGCTTGGGAAGCCTATAGCTCTCCATTGCTTTCTCCCTGGCAACGCTTCTAGCCAGCCAATCAGCACACTTTTCTCATGTAGTATAAATAGTTGTGACTGTTTGAAATTTGGCATTGTTGCGTTTGTCCTGATGGGTGCAAGATGAAAAGTTTCAGCGACATGTCTCTCTTTTCAGCAACTTACAGTTTAGCAGCAAATAGTGAACATGGTAATTTACCCTGTTATTGAGCCAAGTAGAGGGGGCGCTATCCTGTCACTAACCAGAGCTGCAATCTAACCCGGGAATATCTGATACCGTCAAATTGTGAGAAAAAAAATCTCGCATTGACAATCGCTGACACCTTTTACCTTGTTAGATACAAAGAAGTCAAAGCTTGGGGGAACTAGCTGGGGCCTCGCTGTGTTGGTACAATGTGCTGTCTCCCATCCTTTCCCTTTTCTCTAGAACTTTATTTTGTTTTCTCTCTACTCTTCTCCTTTGTTTGCTTCCCACCACCCTCCAGCAACAGTATCAGAGCATATCTGGCCCCCGAGAAATCAGAAAGAACAGGCGAACCTTGGAGTGCATGTCCACAGATCCTTAAAGGTAGCAGGAGGGTTCAGTGAGGTGATTGAGAAAACATGTGCCATCCTTTTCTTTATTAGCTGAGGTATAAAATATAAGAGTAGGGAGGTTATGCAAGAACTGTATGCAACCCTAATTAGGCCACAGCTGGGTTGCGGTGTACAGTTCTTCTGTACACATTACAGGAAATATGTGATTACATTGATAGGGCTCAGAAGGGATATAACAAGGATGTTGCCAGGAACTTTAGCTATGAGGAAAGATTGAATAGACTGGGGTTGTTTTCCTTGGAACAGGGGAGGCCGAGCGGTGACTTAACTGCAGTGTATAAAATTGTGAGCGGCCTACATGGAATAAATAGGGACCACTGATTTACCTTAGCAAAGATGTCAAAAACAAGGGGATAAAGATTTAAAGTGATTGGTAGAAGGATTAGAGAGGAGATGAGGAAACTTTTTTTTCATGTTAGAGGGTGGTAGGGACCTGGAGCTCACTGAAGCAGAAGCCCTCATTACATTTAAAAATTACTTGGACGTCCAGCTGAAGAGCCGTGACCTGCAGGGCCTCAGATCATACAAGACCATAAGATATAGGGGCAGGAGTAGGCCATTCGGCCCATCATGCCTGCTGCTCAGTAAGACCATGGCTGATCTGATTGGGGCTCTAACTCCAATTTCTTGCTCCCCATAGAACCCTTGACTCCCCTGTAGATCAAAAATCTGTCTAACTCAGCCTTGAATATATTCAGTGACCCAGCCTCCACTGCTCTCTGTGAGGGAACTCACCCTCTGAGAGAGGAAATTACTAATCAATCACTGATTTAAATGGGAGACCCCTTATTTTTAAATTCTGCCCCCTAGTTCTAATTACCCCCGTGAGAGGAAACATCCTCTCAGCATCTATCCTGTCAAGCCCTCTCAGAATTGTACGTGTTTCAATAAGATCACTTCTCATTCTTCCAAACTCTAATGAATATATAGGCCCAACCTGCTCAACCTTTCCTCATAAAACAACTCTTTAGTCCCATGAATCAGCTTAGCAAGCCTTCCCTGAACTTCTTCCAATCCAAGTATATCCTTCCTTAAGTAAGGAGATGAAAACTGTGCGCAGTACTCCAGGTGCAGTCTCACCAATGCCCTGTACAGTTGTAGCAAGACTTCTCTACTTTTATACTCCATCCCCCTTGCAATAAAGGGTAGCATTCAATTTGACTTCCTCATTGCTGTTCCTGCATGCTGACATTTTGTGATTCATGTACAATGACACCCAGATCCCTCTGTACCGCAACATTCTACAGTCTCTCTTCATTTAAATAAATATTCTGCTTTTCTATTCCTGCTGCCGAAGTGGACAACCTCACATTTTCCCACATTATACTCCATCTGCTAACTTTTTGCCCGCTCACTTAACCTTCCTATATCACTTTGCAGACTGCTCCTCACAACTTGCAATCTTATCTATTTTCGTATCATCAAATTTGGCTGCAATACAGTCAGTCCTTTCATCCAAATCATTAATCATTGAAGCCCCAGCACTGATCCCTGCGGCACCCCACTAGTTACAGTTTGCCAACCTAACAATGACCCCCTTATCCTGACCCGCTATTTCCTGTTAGTTAGTCAATCTTCTATCCATGTTAATATATCCCCCAAAACACCATGAGCTGTTATCTTCTGTAGTAACCTTTTATGTGGCACCTTATCGAATGCCTTTTGGAAATCCAAATACATCACATCTCCTGCTTCATCTTTATCCACCCTGCTCGTTACATCCTCAAAGAATTCTAATAAATTTATCAAACACAATTTCTCTTTCGCAAAACCATGTTGACTCTTTGCAGAAAGCTTGGATTAACTGGCTAGTTCTTTGCTGACCAGCACAGATATGATGGGCTGAATGGCCTCCTGCGTCATAAATTTCCTGTGACCAGAAGAAAGTAGCCACTGTAGTGCAGGAAACATGGCGGCCACATTGTGCACAGCAAGGTCCCATAAGCAGCAATGAAACAAATGAGCAGGTCCTCTGTTTTAGCTGCAGGTTGGGGACACATGTTGGCCAAGACACTGGGAGAATGTGCGTCTTCTTCTGAAATTGTTTGAAAGGACCCAGCGGAAGTGGGAGTGGGTTTTGCTGTCCATTGTTGTCATCCCTCAGTGCTCAAGGCGTTGGAGGGACCAAGAGCTCTCTGTGTTCATGTTTCTTTGTCTTGTTTTTGCCTCCTCTTACCTCAGTGCTGCTGGTGTCCTCCTCAAAGTCAAACTTAACGTGAAGCGGAACTTGAAGCTGAGCAACACAATCCCGAAAATCTTCCATGAAGTCGTGCAGAGGCACCCGGACAAAACGGCGCTCGTGTTCGAGGGGACGGACGCCACCTGGAGTTTCCGGGACCTGGACGAGTATTCCAACCGAGTTGCCAACTATTTTTATGAACAGGGCTACCGCACTGGCGATGTGGTGGCGCTGTTCATGGAGAGCAGGAATGAGTACGTGGGGCTGTGGCTGGGGATGGCTAAGGTCGGCGTGGAGGCGGCACTGATTAACTTCAACCTTCGCGTGGACGCATTGGCGCACTGCATCAACGTCTCCAGGGCCAAGGCCATCGTGTTCGGGGGTGAATTGAACACTGGTAAGTGCAAGGTCACATCAGTGGCAGAAGTTTCTTTCTTACCTGAGGCCAATTCTAAAAAAGAAAGGAAATGTAAATACTATACAACTATCCTCCTCCAATTATTTGACACGCAAGCGGAATGAGCAATGGCAGGCTAGTGAGAAGTGTGGAATGTGTAAGGCCAAGAGGATGACAATAACCAGTCTGTTTGCAACCTTGGTGTCACATTTGACCCTGAGGTAAACTTTCGACCTCACATTCGTGCCATCAGTAAGACTGCCTATTTCCACCGCCTTAACATTGTCCGACTTTGCCCCATCTCAGCTCATCTGCTGCTGAAACCCTCATTCGTGCCTTCAGACTCGACAATTCCAATGGACCCCTGGTCCTCCACGTTGTACCCTCTGTAAACCTGAGATCATCCAAAGCTCTGCTGCCCTTGTCGAAGCAGCTTCCGTTCCCCTATCACCCCGTGTTCGCTGACCTACATTGGCTTCCATCACATAATGTCTTGATTTTAAAATTCTCACCCTCATTTTCAAATCCCTCCATGCCCTTACCCCCCCCTATCTCTGTAATCACCACCAGCCCTGCAGCTCTCCAAGATCTTTGCACTCCTCTAATTCCAGCCGCTTGAGCATCCCCGATTTTAATCTCTCCACCGTTGGAGGCCGTACCTTCAGTTGTTTAGACCCTAAGCTCTGGAATTCCCTCTCTACACCTCTCTGCCTCTCTACCTCACTTTCTTCATTTAACACACTCCTTAAAACTTATCTCTGTCCAAGCTTTTGGTCATCTGACCTAATTTCTCTTTATGTGGCTTGGTGTCATGCTTCCTTTTATAATGCTCCTGTGAAGCACCTTGGGATGGTTCATTATATTAAAGACACAATATAAATAAGATAAAAACAAAATACTGCTGATGTCGGAAATCTGAAGTAAAAACAGAAAATGCTGGAAAAACTCAGTAGGTCTGACAGCATCTGTGGAGAGAGAAACACAGAGTTAACGTTTTGAGTCCGAATGACTCTGAAGAAGAGTTATACAGACTCGAAACATTAACTCTGTTACTCTCTCCGCAGATGCTGTCAGACCTGCTGAGTTTTTCCAGCATTTTCTGACAATATAAATAGACGTTGTTGTTGACAGGATTAATAATTACATCAGGCAACTTTCATGGAAGTAGCACAACTTAATACTGGTAGAAAGTTTTACTCATTCAATTCATGACTCATTCGCTGACCTGATGATGAAAAATTATCAGCCTCACTTGTGGCTCCTGAGCGTCAGTGGACATCGCTTTACTTATTCATGTTTAGATCAGATATCTGTTGGTGCACCACATCAGGATTGCTGCTGGTGTTTATGCATTACAGGGTTTTAGATCAGACAAGTGCAGCTGAAGAGCAGGATTTCTGGAAATTTCTAAAATAGAAAGCCAGCTGCATAAGTTTCATCTTCTTCCTTTTATGATTTCTGGCAAATTCACACCTCTTTGAAGTATTACTGCCATCTACTTTATCAGAGGAAGTACAATGCAAATAAAAAAAGAGGAAAAGTAAATGATATGCGCTAATCCTGTGAAATATAAAAAGGACAACACGGCTTTGTAAATATCCCAATACCCAAATCTAACTGCTAAAATACTAGCCACCATATCACACTGTAGACCCTTCTGTTGTAAATTAGACTGCATAGTTCCCCTTTCAGCTGCAAACTTAGTACAGTGTAATAAAACATGCTCTGCCGATTGCAGGAATCCTTCCCCACACTCCTGACACAAACCATCAACATGTTTCCTTATTAAGTACAGAGACTTATTTAACCCGCAGTGCCCAATCCTAATCCTGCTCATAATCACTTTATCCCTTCTACACTTCCCAGTGAATTTACCGGATAACTTCACATTGTTTGAATCAGATATAAATGTCTTCCTTTCTCATCCATATCCCACTTTTGTTGCCAAATTGCACATAGCTAATCCTTAATAACAGATTTAATTTCCGTTTTATCTGCATAAGTTTGATTTAAGTCTTTTAAAAAAGAAAATCCCTTTTAAATTCTTCTCCTCTTTTCAAATCCCTGCGTTCCCTGACCCTCCCTGTGTAAACTTGAATAGCCATGCAGTGAAGGATAGAATGCCAAAGTCAAGCCTTTATTCACTTAATTTGCTTATATTTGCAGAGATACACATTATATACCATGCACCTCCAACAGCAGAGTGCAAAGTGAGTCCCAATTCATACCCTCCACCTCAATAAAATTAACACCCCAATTTATACCCTCCACCTCAATACAATTAATACCCCCAATTTATGCCCTTCACCTCAATACAATTAATACCCCCAATTTATGCCCTTCACCTCAATACAATTAACGCCCAGTTGATAAATAATTAATACTTTCCTTATCTCTGTAATGTCCTTCAGCACTACACCCCTCCGAGATCTCTACCCTCTTCTAGTTCTGGCATCGTGAGCATCCCAGATTTTAATCACTCAGCCATTGGACACTTTGCCTTCAGCTTCCAAGGTCCTAAGCTCTGGAATTCCCTCCCTAATCCTCACCGCCTCTCTTTTCTCCTTTTAAGGTGCTCCTTTTAACCCACCTATCATTTGCCCTAATATCTCCTTATGTGAATGGCTGTCAGATTTTGTTTGATTACACCTGGGGACTGTGCTATGTTTAAGGTGCTATTTAAATGTAAGTTGTTGTTTTATTTTCTTCAGAGGGCTCCTATTCCCAACTGGCTTCACTGCACACTCTCATCCTTCCATGATGGAAGGAAAAAGTGCGAAGCAGGTTTAGAGTGTGGCGGGAAAGCAGTAAGTTACAGGGGTGGTGGCTGTGGGTAGTACTCTTGCAATGCAGCACTCCTTCAGAACTCTCTTCCAAGCAGCACTGTGGGCGTATCTGCACCACATGGATTGCAGTGGTTCAAACAGGCAGCTCACCACCACCTTCTTGAGGGCAATTAGGGATGGGCAACAAAAGCTGGCCAAGCCCACATCCTATGAAAGGGTTAAAAGAAACTGCATGTGAGCTTCAGCCTGTATATTCTTGCTCCTGAATCACCGGTCTGTGGGTCTGAGTCCTGTTCCAGTCTCTGGAGCATAAAATACAGGCTGAAGCTCACATGCAGTTTCTTTTTATCCTTCCATAGGATGTGGGCTTGGCCAGCTTTTGTTGCCCATCTCTAATTGCCCTGGAGAAGGTGGGGGTAAGCGCCATTCTTGACCCACTACAGTCCTTGAACTGCTGCAGTCTGTGTGGTGTAGGTACACCCACAGAGCTGTTAGGAAGGGAGTTCGGAGGGAGTGCTGCATTGCTGGAGGTGTCATCTTTTGGATGAGACAATAATGGATTGTAAAAGCTCCTACTGTGGGTGTATCTACACCACATGGACTGCAGCGGTTCAGACAGGCAGCTCATCACCACCTTCTTGAGGGCAATCAGGGATGGGCAACAAAAGCTGGCCAAGCCACATTCTATGTTGTTAGGATTAAAGGGGAAGTTCTCCCAGTGTGCTAGCCAATATTACACCCTCAATCATCATCACAAGTAAAACAGATGACCTGGTCATTATCAATTTGCTGTTTGTGGGAGCTTGCTGTGCGCAAATTGGCTGCTGCACTTTTTGCATTGCTGCCATAACTACACTTTCAAGAGTGCTGTTAAGCATGTTAGTATGTCCTGAGTTTATGAAAGACACTATATAAATGCAAGTCTTTCTTTATTCTCCATGTGCTTAACACAAGTAATGTCTGATGCCAGTTAAAATAGAGATCAGTGCAACCTCATATACCGTTGGATGATGTGTTTCTCTCTTTTGCTACATTCTCTTTGTTTTCCCTTCTCCCTCACACACACTGGCCATAATGGAGAAACCTAACCCTATTCTCCAATGGCTAATGGAAGTTAAAGCTGGCTAGTGCCCAGGTTTAGGTCTTGTACAGGAATACACTCAGCACCAGAATGAAGAGAGGTCCAATATGGAAAATAGTATAAACATCGTTTAGTTTCACCCAAAGAAAGAATTTAGCATTTAAAAACAAGCAGCTGTATAATGCAATAATTGGATCCCAAGTGAGACAATGATGTATGAAACTAGAAAGAAATCCTTTTTTTGACAATAGGTTTATTCACAGAACGCAGCATTACATATGTCTCCCTTGCACCTACCACCCCAAGTGTCTGAACAATCTTCCTTTGTACTTTTTTTTTGAGCACCATAAAACAAAATAGGCTGATTAATCAAATAGCCAATAAAACAAATCAATAGCCCCTCAAAGGGGCATTGTAACAAAAGTCAAAACTTTAAAGAAAACTTAGAGTATTATTCCAGGCCAAATTAAAAAGTTGTTTTGAGGTCTGATGACACACTCCAGCCCCCTTGGTGCCCACTGGTCACAGAAGGCCTCAAGCATACCAGTGGACACCATGTGCTCCCTCTCCAGGGCTGTTATGACACAGCAGCTGGTAAAGGCTGTTATTTAAAATCCCAGAGGGAAACTTTAAACAACTGTCATGACCTATATTTTCAATTGGTATGTTTTGAGTTGCAGCTCTAAATTCAGGAATAAGACCACCAGTTCTTGAGAGGTTTTTATATCAAACTAAATGAGATATTTATTAATTTACACCAAATTAAACACATACACATGGCTACAAATTACTATTATCATAAATTTTAACAAAATCCCAAATTAATCTCCACTAAGGCAACAATAACCAATAGACTTAACCAGACACCAGGCAAAGCATTTTCACTTTACAAATTCAAAATGAGGTTCCTTTGCAGACAGTTGTAGGCTTACAGGCTTTGATATTACATGCCTCTGCCCTGCTTACACAAACACCCCTTAGGTTATGTCCAACACATCTCATAGGATGAAAATTGACATTCAATCACCAGGCCCTTTGAACTCCAGCTCTTCGAACAATAAAACCCCTTTCATAGTACCAATTTTATTAGTAATATAAACATATTGCTTGGTGTTTCCCAGCTAGGTGCAAGATTTCACTCCCACTCTTGAATGCTCCATTAAACAAGCTGCAAACATACCTCTACCTCTGTATACACCTCAAAACTACTATACATCAAAGCACCCAGACTAGCTGGCTTTAATCCAATTAACACGCACATAGACTAAATCTCTATTTAAAAAAAAATTCCAATAACATTATATACATTAATAGCTTCATGACAGGGGCACAGTCTCCCTTTTTACTCTTTTGTGTATACCAATAAAATAAAGCAAAATAAAGTGGACTAATTAATCATTTAACAAATTAACAAGTTAAATTAAAGTAACAGCTCCTTAAAAGGGCACTGTAACAGAAACAGAACTCCAAAGAAAATTTATCTGATTAAATTAAAATGTGGTTTTGGGGGCTGATGAAGCACTCCAGCCCCCCACGGTGCCCACCAGTCACACAAGGCCTCAAGTGTACTGGTGGACACTGTGTGCTCCCTCTCCAGAGACACCCGGGTGCACAGTCAAATGCTCGAAATACTCAATTAAACAATGCTGTTCACATGTGTATTTTACAATCTAATTAACATATCATTAACACAATGAATAAAGTGCCCACATAAGACTTTGTCCTGCAAAATTAATGCAGGAGTTGAAAGAGGTAGGTAATTGGAGTACTGAGGTCTCACTGTTCCCTGTATTCTTTGATGTGCCAGTACCACACATTAGTTTTCAATGAATTTTAAACAACAGGCAAATGAACAATGTGGGATTGGTAGTATAGTGGTAATGTTATTGGACTTGTAATCCAGAAACTTGGAATAATACTCTGGAGGCATGTGTTCAAATCTTTTCCCTCCACAATTACTGCAGAAATTTAAATTCAGTTAATGAATACATCTGGAATTAAAAAGCTACGCTTATTAATCATGACCACGAAACCATGGAATTGTTGTAAAAACCCATCTGGTTCACTAATGTCTTTTAGGGGAGGAAACCTGTTGTCCTTAGCTGGTCTGGCCTAAATGTGACTGCAGACCCACAATGATGTGGTTGACTTTTAACTGCTCTCTGCCCTCTGCAATGGCCTAGGAAACCACCCAGTTGTAACTCTTTCGAGTACATTCACAGTTCTTGACTTTTTTTCTGGGAGTGGGACATGAACCCACAACCTTCTGACTCAAAGGCGAGGGTGCTATGAACTGAGCCACAGCTGACACCTCCACCCAGTTGTAAGTGGCTCACCACCTCCACCTGCTCAAGAGGCAATTAGGGGTGGACGATACACTAAAGCTTGTAGTTGCTGCAAAGATGCAGTGGGGAAAGGCCACAGTCTAAGGCCTTTCAACCATAGCGCATCGAAGGGCTGGATGCTGTGTCGAAACCCCTTGGGCTGTATGCTTGACATGGACTGTATATTGTAATTACCATGTGCATTGAGGCATCTCAGCATGCAATATGCTCTGTGGAGAAAAGTTGAATATTATAGCGCATTCTGTAATGTCCAATTTGAAATGTTTTGGAATGTACTTTTAGATATTTTATGAATAAAGTATATTTTTGGAAAAAAATTAGGGATGGGCAATAAATGCTGGCCTTGCCAGTCATGCTCACATCCTAAGGATGAATTGAGCTCAGCCCTGGATCCCAGCCCCTTCCTTGGCCCTATTCTACCCCCTGTCTCATAGGAGATGGCAGCTGTTGATCTCTTTTCTCTCCCCCCATCATCCACCCCACCCCCAGCTTTGTTTAATGGCTCATTCCACTTGGGCCGCTTATAATCGGCAACTGAGGGAGCAGGCGGGTTCATCCGAATCCCTTGGTGCACTGGGTCAGCAGCCATGACGCTTGTCAACACGCCCCATTTAAGCCTGAGCTTGGCATCTCAGTGCACTGGGATGTAAAGATGAGTGTGGGAGTGTGGGGCCAGGTCAGACTTGTGTCAGCCCGCTCTATGGTACATCAAGGGAATGGCTGTACCCTGATAGCCCTGCATGATGACTATATCATGGTGTAAAGGGACACAGTTCACTAGTGATAATACTTGGCAGGATCTTAAACTGAGAGAGCACAGTATTCACAGACATCGATCACAGGCAGTTTTACAAAGCACTGGGCCATGGTCCATTTAATTATTAAACCTCACTGTTTCCAAAAAAAAAGCTTTTGAATTTGCCTTTCATTTTGTTGACTCTCCTTTTCCAAAGGTGCTAACTCTTATTTGGGCTCTGTCCTGATCCCATTCCAAATTTGACTTTTTTTTTTGCCTGTGAGCTTAAGACGTTGAGGCTGGGAGTTTTGCCACTCGCATACTAGCTAGTCTGCAGCTCCCCCCAACACCCGGCCCATGCACTCCGTTTGTCATAAAGGACAAGGAAATAGTGGTGAACACAGAGAGGAAAAGTCATGAGTCTCATCGTGAGAGGTTGGGACTATCATTCCATTGTTATCTGAAGGGTGTCTCTTTTTTTAAGTTATTCTTTCTTAGGATGTGGGCGTCACTGGTAAGACCAGCATTGATTGCCCATCCATAAATGCCATTGAAAAGGTGGTGAAGAGCCACTTCCTTGAACCACTGCAGTCCATGCGGTGTCGGTACACCCGCTGTGCTTTTTTCCGTAATGGTTTGATACAACTGAGCAGCTTGCTTATCCATTTCAGAGGGCAGTTAAGAGTCAACCACATTTCTGTGGGTCTGGAGTCACATGTAGGCCAGACCAGGTAAGGACGGCAGATTTCCTTCCCTGATGGACATTAGTGAACCAGATGGGTTTTTAACAACAATCTGGTAGCTTCATGAGCATTTTTAATGAGACTAGGATTTTATTCCAGATTTATTAATTAAAAATAAATTCTCCAGTTGATGTGGTGCAATTTGAGCTCATGTCTCACGAGCATTAGTTTAAGTGTTAGAGATTATTAGTCCACTAACATTACCACTGTGCTACCATCCAGTCTGGGCATCACTGGAAGTCATTCAGGGAATGATTCTTGCTTATTATCTTTCCTCTTGCAAAGGCAAGCGGCACTAAGGCAAAATGCAGCAGCCCCGGCTCCTAGCCTTAATATACAGGTTAGCTACCACAACACAATCCCAGGTTCAAATCTGGAGGCCTCTGGTCTGTATGCCCCAGAAATACACAGGAAGGAAGTGAAATATGTAGTGTAAGGGCCTGGCACATAAAGGGTTAACGTGAGACTGAGTATAGTACCACCCACAAAGGGATGTAAAAGAACACGTCACCTGCACCTTTGGATTAGTGTAGTGTAGCACAGAGCCATGTGTAGAAGCAAGCATGGAGACAGCTCCTAGCTGGGACCTTTACTATACCTATGTATATAGTTTCTAAAAGTTAATAAATACTTATTGTTGACTACCCAAGACTACGAATACCTTAATAAGACCAACACCTTACAACGTGGTGGCAGTGAATGGAACAACTTAAAACCACGCAGAGACTGCAGAGGAAAATTAAAAATAGAAAACGGAAGGAAAAACCAAAGCTCATTTTGACCTGAAGGGAAGCTCAAGAAGTGAAGTTGTAGAAAGAAATCACCAGAGAAAAGCTCCAAAGAAAGGCTTGGAAGCTGAAGGCAAAAATTAAATTCCTCACTGCAGCAGAAGACTCCACTGAATCCCGTGGGAGTCCAGCTTCAATACCCAGAGTGTGCAGAGTCAGCAGATCTAGCAGGGGTGAGCTAAAAATGTAAAATTCCTGGACAACACGTCCTGAGAAAAGTTAAATACTGCAGAGGTCATAAATTGCCATTTAATTTGCAGCCTGAGAAACCCAATTCCCGAGTCTGCGCTTGTACACGTGACGGCCAAGTTCACTCTGAGAAAGTAATAATTAGTTAAAAATTAATTGCATTGGAGTAGCCAACTTTAAAAACCCAACAAAAGCCGGGATTCGACATTCCCAAGACCCCGAGAATATTGTGTTGAAGCGGGGAAGACCCTTAACCAGTCGATCCAGGCAGCCACTGTGGGAAAGATTTAAAGGCAGAGATCGTGAACACTATTACTGCAGGAGCCTGCCAAAACTAGGATGCGGGGGAAACCCCTTTGTGAAGAAGCGTATGGCGGCACCATCTTGGATTTTCAGAAGCCTCTTAAAGCTGATCCAGTGATTTAAAAATTTTAACCATGGTCAGAAGTTCACTCTTCCAGATCAATTTGGGCTTATCCAAGCCCCAGATCAATCACAAACTTGGGGACTTTGGAGAAAGAGATTCCTTAGATACATGAATGCTTCAGGTGTGGTTAAAAAGACAGACACACTGGAAATTCAGGCAATCTGAAATCCGTTTGCAACACCGATCCATATTGAGGGGAGAAAGCAAACCATAATACAAAGTAAACCCCACTGTCCAGCTAGTGAAATAGCACAGAAACAGGGACACTCCAGGCCAAATGAAGCAATACCCTAACTGATTAGCAGAGTGACCATGCTAGCGCTATGAAGAAAAGCACCCCCACAGGCGTGATCAATGTCCTGCAATTTCAGCCCAAGGCTTTCAATGTAACTGAATAGGACACTTTGGGAAGCTGTGAAAAGCCAAAACACCAAAACGCACAGAGGATCCCAAGAAGATTCACGGGCTCGAGACAGCACACCAAGTGGACACACAACCAAGCTTCTTGGGTGAAGCCAAAGATCATGGATTTTTGTTCTGGAATGGGGGCATCTTGGCTCATGGCCATCTCATAAACTTCAAATTGGACATGGGAGCTGGTGTCCTATTGGACAAAGAACTGTGACTGAGACACCACTGGCTATGGACAACAGACACACCACCTTATGGACCCGGAGGAACCAAACATCCAGTCATAGGCAGATTTAAGGTAAAAAAAAAAGAGGCAACATGAGGAAACATGGCTTGACACATCGAGTTGTTGTGATCTGGAATGCACTGCCTGAAAGCACTACGAAAGCAGATTCAAATAACATTCGTCTGGATAAATACTTGAAGGGAAATAATTTGCCTTATGGGGGCTATGGGGAAAGATTGAGGGTGTGGGATTAATTGTATAGCTCTACCAAAGAGCTGGCACAAGCATAATGGGCCAAATGGCCTCCTTCTGTGCTGTCTCATTCCATGATTCTTCAAAACCATAATCTCTGAATGCTGGTTTAATTCTGGTGAATCTTAGCCATTCTTTTTCCTTGATCCTAACATCCTGTCCATAATGGAAGTAACTAGAACTGCATCGCTTCCTTGCTTTTGCGAGTAGGAAAACCTTTTGTCCAAAGGGTTTTTGAGTTGAATGAGTTAGCAGAGGAGGCCATGGAGCAAACAGGTTTAAGGGGCAATTATTACGTGTAGCAATGAAGGGCATAGTAAGAAAACAGGTCGATGGCATTGAGCCACGAAGGACTTGTTGGGGCTTTTACACTTTTTTCTGTGCTTTCCAGTATTGCATTGAAAGATAAGAGTGCCACCAGCAACACAGGGTGAAGAGCTGAACCAGCAATTCTGCCAGTGTTACCATTGCACCATTCAATTTGAAAAGGGCTTGGAACATTTGAGATGTGATGATATGTTGGCAGCATTTCAAAAATGTTGTGCTTTTGTTTCTGCTTAATCATTTCAAACACTAGCAAGCAACACCATTAACTCTGGATCATTGGACTTCCTGTCATGCTGTTTGGGAAGAAACGCTATTTATAGGGGACTACAGTTCCCACAATTAGGATCAGGAAAAGCTGTTCTTCCCAATAAGTCTTTTGATAGATGGGCATCATCTACCCACCTTTTCACCATATCCACCAACCTCTCTCCAGAAACACAGCTAATTGACTGCCTTTAATTTATTCCATTATAGATGTCCTTTGGAGGAGGTCATGTGATGCAGTGGGGTGGCCTCCCTCTTCTAAGCCAGAAACTTTGGGTTCAAGTCCCACTCCAGGACTTGGTGGTCAAGGAAGGCGTGTCCACAATGCAGCTGAACAGGTTGATTAGCAACATGCAAACCCTTCCGACTCACCAATGGCAGTTGTAAGAGGGGGAGAGACTCCTGGTCAGATGTGCTTGATGTGGAGTGGAGTACCTCAAGCCATAGCTTCAGGCGAGTGACCTGTTCCAGTTAAAAAGAAGCTGTGGAAGACAGACTTAAGCATGTGCTTTGTCTGTCTCATGTGTCACTAGATGCAGGAGGTTGTCTGTGTCCATTGGCTGACAAAAATAAATTTGCTGTACTCCCCTTCTAGCCTCTTCATTTTTATCTTGTGGGAATTGAGCATCCCCACAGCTGACTGTTTTCCTGGATTAGTCTTGTTAACTCTCTTCTGACTCTTCGATCACTTCTAAGTCTCCTTTCCAAAAAAAAAGCCCAACTTTGTTAATTATTATAGCTTACACTTGGTCTAAATATGGTTGCAGCAATAATATCTTTCATAATGTTAGGTGACCAGAACCGTACAGGGTGCTCTGGATGGAGTCTGACTAAGGTTTTATACAGCAGCAACACAATTCTCTATTGCTCTACTAGTCTAGCTAAGGATGATGTTTTATTTCCCCTTTCTTGTGCACCTAGCCGAAGGCTGATTATTTTTTTGATTATGTGTCCAAGTCTCTGGAGCGGGCCTTGAACCCTCAACCTTTCGTCTCAGAGGATCTGTGACTGTTGTATATAACTGAGCTAGGAAAAATACATAATACTGGAGGGCAGTTGGTGCCTGTGGAGCTCTGTTTTTTATTCATTCTTGGGATGTGAGCATCATTAGCAAGGCCAGCACTTATTGCCTACCCCAATTTCCCTTGAGAAGGTGAACTGCCTTACTCCATATGGTGTAGATACACCCACAGTACTCTTCTCTGTAGCTGTCTGATACAACTGAGTGACATGCTAAGCCATTGCAGAGGGCAGCTAAGAGTTAACCAGATTGCTGTGGGTCTGGAGTCACCCATAGGCCAGACCTGGTAAGGTTGGCAAATGTCCTTCCCTAAATTACATTAGTGAACCAGATGGGTTTTTACAACAATCTGGTAGTTTTACGATCATTATCAATGAGACTAGCATTTTATTCCAGATTTATTAATTTGAATTTAAATTCTCCCAGTTGTCGTGATGGGATTCTTTGAGCTTTTGTGTCTGGAGCATTAGCCCAGGCCTCTGGATTATGAGTCTGGTAACATTACCACGATACTACTGTTCCACTAAGCCTCAGAATGAATGCAACATTGCCTGTTTCCTGCACCAGTCCTCCTTCGGTCTTTCTCTGTGTTAGTTCCTATTTATTCTGGCTAGTACTACCGTGTTGAAACAGATCCTGTAGGAATTGAGCTGAGATTGTTGCAAAGCCACTTGAAGTAGGCAGCTTGCAGCTAGCAGACAGGAATTGGAGTTTCACCTGTTCCGCTTGAGCTGGTTTCGAAGAGATAAACATCTCTCTTCAGCAGATTTGCCATGGCATTACTCACGTTCATTCTAAATGATATACTGTGTTGTGAGGACAAAGGGATCACGCTATTGACTGCAGGGCAGAGGGGCAGGGAGGCAAATGGGAGTGGGGAATACGTCTTCAAATATTGCTGAATTGCCGGAGAGAAGAGCTGCGAGAAGACTGGGGATGTGGGAGCAGAGATCGTTGTGGAGCATAGAAGAGAGGAGGCCTGAAGGACATGAAGTTGTAGTGGGGGTGGAAGGAAGCTCTGAGATACAAGAGGAATACAAAGTGGGTGGGGGGCGATGTTGCAGAATGGGGGAGCAGTAAGCGGCTGTGTTAGATGGGAGGGGCAGGAATTGGGGTAGAGGGAGAAATGACTTGTAGACAGAGGTAACACTTGTGTAACTGGAGCAGTGAAGCACTCCCAATCTGGAGTAAAACTCAAGGCAGCAGAAGCAGCAACACGTTTCAGGAAATTAGTAGGAATTTTTTTCTTTCACGGGATGTGGGCATTGCTGGCAAGGCAAGCATTTGTTTTCTGTCCCTAATCGCGTGGCTTGCTAGGCCATTTCAGAGGGCAGTTGAGAGCCAACCACATTGCTTTGGGTCTGGAGTCACATGTAGGCCAGACCAGGTAAGGATGGCAGATTTCCTTCCCTAAAGGACATTAGTGAATGAGATGGGTTTTTACAACAATCGACAATGGTTTCATGGTCCTCATTAATGAGAATAGCATTCAATTCCAGACTTACTCATTGATTTGAACTCCACTAGCTCCCAGGATGGGATTTGAACCCATGTCCCCAGAGCATTAGCCTGGGTCTCTGGGTTGCTAGTCTGGTGGCATTTTTACTACACCACTGTCTCCCAAGAAAAGAATCTGAAAACAAAATTAAACCGGGAGGGAAAGTGTGGAACAAGAATTGAAGGTCTCCCTGAACGGGCTTGAGCTGGGAATCAACCGGAGGGAGCAGTACAAAGGACTCGATTGCCTTTTTATTTTCCTTTGAGCTTGCAAGGATTCGGGGAGGGGGGGGGGTGGCGGGGGTGCTGGTGTATTTTCCGCTTCTATTTGAACTGGGTGTAAAGTGGGTGGAGTGCCCTCCCGGTCCACGCAAAGCCTGTACTCAGGAAGTGAACCATTTTCAATCTGGGACTTCATTAAAACCTAGTCGGCTAACAGCAGGCAGCAACTCACACTACAGGGTGATGATCAGTAATAGTAACTGGAGTCTCCAGGGTAATGTTTACATGGAATTTTTTCACAGGAACCTGCGACCCAAGTATTGAGTTACTGTGTAAGCTGTATAGAGAGAAACCTTAACTTTCTCTGTCATGCCTTAATAATGAAACACCTTGATGTCAGCACACCGTGATGGAAAATGCTGAGTGTCAGCTGTGACCCAGTTGGTAACACTCTCATGTCTGGATCAGAGTGTTGTAAGTTTACATCCCACTCCAGATAACTGAGTGTATCAATCTAGGCCGACAATCCGGTGTAGTACCGAAGGAGTGCTGCACTGTTGGAAGGGCTGTCTGTCAATGAGATGTTAAACTGAGGGTCCTGTCTGCCCACTCAGGTGGACATAAAAGATGCCACAGCACTGAAGGAAGAAGGGTTTGGGAGATTTCCTGGCCAATATGTATCAACATCACGGCAAGAAAAACATTATCTGGTCATTGTCATATTGATGTTGAGGGGAGCTTAAGGTGCTGCAGTGTTTCCTTCATTACAACAGTGACTACATTCCCAACATACTCGAAAGGCTGTCAAGAGCTTTTGGGATGTCTTGAGATTATGAAGGTGCTGTATTTCCTTTCTGTGTGAATATTTTGTGATGAGAATGGCCAGTATCGATATATTAACACTTCACACTTTGTTCTCCTGGAATTGAATGAGTTTAAAGTGGTAATCGTTGAAATTTCTGATGTGTTTTAAAAAATACTCTTTTAAGAAAATCCGAAGTTTATATAGTTCACGTTCATTATATAACACGTTGGCTCTATGAATAGTCTGTCTCAGTTTACGTAAATGAGGGTGAGAAAATGACAGGATACAGATTATACAGCTGCTGTAACTTCTGTTGACTGCTGACTTATAAATACTTCCCAGAGTATAATTAAACTGAGAGGGAGACAAATGGGTAGGATTTCCCCCCCAGTGCCAAACCCCAGCAGCCCTGACAGTGTGCTGCTAAAACTCAAAGGCTCCCACCCCATTTCAGCCAAGCTCTAGGACCATTACCCAGTGCAGCAAAGCCTCATTGCTGCATCCCAACTCCTGCTTAATACCAGATATCCACCTGCATCCAGTACACCTTAATATGTATTCTCAGCTTTAGTGTTGGGACAGTGTACAAATTAAATATTTTCAATGTTTCTTTAAAAGGTGTGAAACTTGTAAATGTTGATGTTCAAAGGGACTTGGGTGCGCTTGTACAAGGAACGCAGAAAGTTACCTTGCAGGTACGGTAAGCAGTTAGGAAGGCAAATGGTGTGGTGGGCTTTATCGTAAGGGGATTGGAGTAGAGGAATAAAAAAGTCTTGCTGCAATTGTACAGGACTTTGGTGAGACAGCATATGGAGTACTGTGTGCAGTTTTGGTCTCCATTTTTAAAATTCATTCATGGGATGTCGGTGCCTCTGGCTGGGCCAGCATTTATTGTCCTTCCCTAATTGTCCTTGAGAAGGCAGTAGTGAGCTGCCTTCTTGAACTGCTGCAGTCCATGTGGCATAGGTACACCCACAGTGCTGTTAGGGAGGGAGTTCCAGGATTTGACCCAGCGACAGTGAAGGAATGGCGATATATTTCCAAGTCAGGATGGTGAGTGGCTTGGAGGGGAACTTGCAGGTGGTGGTGTCCCCAGGTGTCTGCTGCGCTTGTCCTTCTAGGAGGTAGCGGTCATGGGTTTTGAATGCTCCATTGTGCTATCTAAGCCTTGGTGAGTTGCTGCAGAACATCTTGTAGATGGTACACACTGCTGCCACTGTGCGTCGGTGGTGGAGGGAGTGAATGTTTGTGGAAGGGGTGCCAATCAAGCGGGCTGCTTTGTCCTGGATGGTGTCAGCTCTCTTGAGTGTTGTTGGAGCTGCACTTGTCCAGGCAAGTGGTAGGGTATACTTGCATTGGAGGTTGTACAGTGAAGGCTCATTGAATTGGTCCCTGGGGTGAGAGGGTTGTCTATGATGAGAGATGAGTAAATTGGGCCACTATTCTCTGGAATTTAGAAAAATGAGAGGTGATCTCATTGAAGGATACAAGATTTTGAAGGGGCTTGATAGGGTAGACACAGATTGTTTCCGTTGGTCAGGGAATCTAAAACACGGGGGCACAGTCTCAGGATAAGGGGCCGACCTTTTCAGACTGAAATGAGGAGAAATTACTTCACTCAAAGAGTTGTGAATCCCCCAGGGGATTGGGGATGGTCCATTGTTGAATACGTTTAAGGCTGGGATAGACAGATTCCTGGTCTCTCAAGGAAAGAAGGGATATGGGGAGTGGGCAGGAAAGTGGAGTTGAAGTGCAAGATCAGCCATGGTTGTATTGAAAGGTGGAGCAGGCTCAACAGGCCATATGGTCTCCTGCTGCTTATACTTCTTGTGTTCTTATATAAAAAAAAGAAAGAATTTGCATTTATATAGCATCTTTCACAACCTCTGGATGTTCCAAGGTACTTGACAGCCAATTAGGTACTTCTGGTAAAGTAAAGTATGTACTCATTTACTGTTCTCACAAAATGCAGAAAATACATTTGGAACAGTAGCACATTGGTTATGTTACTAGATCAGTATTCCAGAGGCCTGGACTAATGATCAAGAGACTGGATCCCAGCCACGCAGATGGAGAATTTAAATTCGATTAAATAAATCTGGAATAAAAATCTAGTATCATTAATGGTGACCATGAAACAATCGACTTGTCTTGAAAACTCATCTGAATCATTAATTAATGTTCTTTAAGGAAGGAAATCTGCTGATCTTATATGGTCTGGCCTATATGTGACTCCAGGGCACCAGCAATATGGTTGTTTCTTAACTACCCTCTGAAATGGCTTTGTGAGTCAGTCAGTTGGGCCTGCTGAGGGGCACTTAGGGATGGGCAATAAAAGCTGGCTTTGCCTGTGAATGAATGTTTAAATATGGTGGAGCTCCATAGTATTGGTTCTATAGGGATCTAGAAAGGTGTGGTATTGATTCCACTTTCAGTACTAAGGCCTCGGCCTAGTTTACACACAGAGGGTAATTTTCATCTATAGCAGGGGCGCAAAATGGGCATTATTGGCTCAGTCGTTCATCAATGCCACAATCAATCTCACCTTTCCATTGACTTCCATTCAAAGTCAGGTGGGATGCACAAAGGGCAGCCAGCCCGATTAGCTTGTGTTTCACACCACCAGCAAAGGCCAGCATTTCCTGGTTCAGGGATCAAATCTACTGGGATTGACCCGGAATGATAATTGTATATTAGTTAGTGTTTAGCTGTATTCAGAGGAAGGTGGTGGTGCAGTGGTACTGCCACTGGACTGGTAATCCAGAGACCCCCTGTAACGTTCCGGGGACCCGGGTTTGAATCCCACCACGGAAAAGGTTGTAAACACCCAGCTGGCTCACAAATACCCTTGAGGGAAGGAAATCTGCTGTCCTTATAAGGTATGGCCTACATGTCACTCCAGACCCACAGCAATGAACAAGGGTAATTAGGAATGAGCAATAAATGCTGGCAATTCAATGAATTTTTTAAAAAAGGTGCTGGGCATCACTTGTGCTATATATAGGAACAGACAGAAACTGTGGTTGTTGGGTTAGGAAGCACATGCTTGTAATGTGTGTTTCTGTAAATAAAAGCTCATAAAACGTGTAAAGATTGGCTGCAGTTCTGACCTCCACTGCCTCACTGTCGAGCATGCAACACTGAGGTGAGAATGGGAGGGTTCAGGGAGGCTCTGAGAGCTGGGCACTTGTGTTGACTCCTCCCTGCTACAACCCAGTACTCAAACTGTTGAGCCTGCTTATGAGTGTTGGCAGTGTTTTGAAATGTCAGGGTTTAATTGAGAGCTTGGTATTGGGTAGGCCCCACCAATAGATCCCAATTAAAAAGCTGCCTTTTCACAAACCATCTGCTTGGGGTGTAAGGGTTACGAATTACAAACAAGAAGTCAAATTGCCGGCCTCCTCAACCTCTCCCGTGTTTATTGCATCTTTGCCTCTCTATGCGGGACTCTCTTTCTCTGTCAGTCTGCTGGCTCGTTTTGTAAAAGAAACGTCCGAGATTTTTCAGGGTTGCCATGTTATTCCTGGAAAGAAAAGCTTATGAGGATGGAACCAAAGAATTTCACAACCCATTACCAGCGTGGTGCTGGTGTCTGACAGCTCACCCAGGGAGTCATGAGTTGCTGTGCATTTTTTACGTGCCCATTGTAGCCTGGAGCATGATGGTAGAGGCTCCAACATTCTTTCCATCACATCTCTGATCAGGAACCTCTCCCACTCTTACCACCTGCCTTTGGTGTGTGTACGTTGGAGAGATTTCCACATTGATACTCTGTTCAGCCACCTTATGAACACACCTTCCAATGCCATCAAGCCTTGGGGTGGGGTTTGAACCTAGAGCTTCTGGCTCAGAGACAGAGACACTACCCATTGCGCCACAAGACCTCCCCATTGCCAGCTCCTCAGTCCTATCTCTCTGCTCTTTTCCTGCATCTTTTCCAATTCTGCTTTTTCGCCTCCTGACCCCTCCCTTTGTTCTTTTACTTATAATTTTTAACTGACCAGTGGAAATAGATTTCCCTGGTTTGCTTTATTAAAACCTCTCAAGATTTTGAATGCTTTTGTGAGATCTCATTTTTGTCCTATTAGTTTTTCTTGTTAACTTCTTTTGGACAGAAAGGGAATCAGAGGATATGGGATTAAGGGGAGTGGAGTTGACGTAGAAGATCAGCCATGATCTTATTGATGATGGAGAAGGCCAAATCACCTATCGCTGCTCCTAATCTTCACATTCTTGAGGCACTTTTATATTTGCTGACTACTGCAAAGTGGGGTGTTCAGATATAGGCTTGTGGCCATTGTGTGCCACACTCTGGGCACCAGTGGGTGTACCTACCACACGTGGACATGCAGCGGTTCAAGAAGGCAGCTCATCACCTTCACAAGGGCAATTAGGTATAGGCAATATTTGCTGGCTTAGCCAGCGCCACCCACACCCGGTGAAAGAATAAATGAAAAGGGCTCTCCCCTTTTACCTGTTAGTGCGGTACCCTTTGGCAGCTGACAGCATGTGATTCCTTTCATTACAAGCACGAAGAACTGACTTTGCACTTTCACCTTTCAAGAGGGTCCTAATGGCTGCCTGGGAGATTCAGAGGAATCTCTCTGGCTGACGGAAGGAGGGGGTGTGCGGTTGACATCAACAGTGTTCTCCCAGTGGGAACATGGCTTAAGGTTTGTTTTATTCATTGACGGGATGTGGATGTCGCTGACTAGGCTAACATTTATTGCCCATCCCTAATTGCCCTTGAGAAGGTGGTGATGAGCTACTTTCTTCAACTGCTGCAGTCCATGTGGTGTAGGTACATCCACAGTGCTGCTAGAAAGGGTGTTTCAGGATTTGAACCCAGTGAAGAATTTTAACCCAGTGAAGGAATGGCGATATATTTCCAAGTCACGATGGTGAGTGACTTGGAGGGGAACTTCCAGGTGGTGGTGTTCCCGTGTGTCTGCTGTCCTTGGCCTTCTAGATGGTAGTGGTCGTGGGTTTGGAAGGAGCCATCGAAGGAGCCTTGGTGAGTTTCTGCAGCACATCATGTAGATGGTACACACTGCTGCTGCTGTGCGTCGGTGGTGGAGAGAGTGAATGTTTGTGGATGTGGTGCCAATCAAGTGGGTTGCTTTGTTCTGGATGGTGTCCAGCTTCTTGAGTGTTGTTGGAGCTGCACTCATCCAGGCAAGTGGGGAGTATTCCATCACACTCCTGACTTGTGCCTTGTAGATGGTGGACAGGCTTTGGGGAGTCAGGAGGTGAGTTACTCATCGCACGATTCCTTGCCCCTGACCTGCTCTTGTGGCTACTATATTTATCTGGCTAGTTGAGTTCAGTTTCTGGTCAATGGTAACCCCAGGATGTTGATAGTGGGGGATTCAGCGATGGTAATGTCATTGAATGATGGTTAGGTTCTCTCTTGTTGGAGATAGCACTTGTGTGGTGTGAATGTCACTTGTCAACCCAAGCCTGGATATTGTCCAGGTCTTGCTGCATTTGGACATGGGCTGCTTCAGTATCTGAGGAGTCGCGAATGGTGCTGAACATTTTGCGATCGTCAGCGAACATCCCCACTTCTGACCTTATGATGGAAGGAAGGTCATTGATGAAGCAGCTGAAGATGGTTTAGCCTAGGGCACTACCCAGGGGAACTCCTGCAGTGATGTCCTGGAGCTGAGGTGATTGACCTCCAACAACCACAACCATCTTCCTTTGTGTTAGGTATGACTCCAACCAGCGGGGAGCTTTCCACCACACCTCTTGAGTTCAGCTCTTTTGTCCATGTTTGAACAAAGGCTGTAATGAGGTCAGGAGCTGAGTGGCCCTGGTGGAACCCAAACTGAGTGTCAGTGAGCAGGTTATTGCTAAGCAAGTGCCGCTTGATAGCACTGTTGATGATCCCTTCCATTACTTTACTGATGATTGAGAATAGACTGATGGGGCGGTAATTGGCCAGGTTGGATTTGTCCTGCTTTTTGTGTATAAGACATACCTGGGCAATTTTCCACATAGCCAGGTAGATGCGAGTATTGTAGCCGTACTGGAACAGCTTGGCTAGGCGCACGGCAAATTCCGGAGCACAAGTCTTCAGTACTATTGCCGGAATATTGTCAGGGCCCACACCCTATGTAGTATCCAGTGCCTTCAGCTTTTTCTTGATATCACGTGGAGTTAATCGAATTGGCTGAAGCCTGGTGTCTGTGATGGTGGGGACCTCCGGAGGGGGCCGAGATGGATCATCCACTCGGCACTTCTGGCTGAAGTTATATCATGTGATGTTGGAGTTTGGTCTCCATGTTGTTTGTTGCTGTCTTGTGGGCCATTGGGCTCAATCCCGGAATGTGCATATTTGACAGCTCCCCATATACCACAAAAGCAGTGGGACCCACTCAAGGATGCCCATTGAAAATAAGAGCAATCCCTCGCTCTCGGCCCCCTTCCTGTATTATCAATGGCCTCAGTGATAGCTGCACCACTCAGCGCTGGAGAGTGCGCAACCCTGACTCCCCATTCTAAGTATCTCGGGGGAATCTGTTCCTTTTCTTTTTTAACAACAAGTTAATCGTCACCTCTTCCAAGAGCAGGAACGCAGGCCCTCTGCCAGCCTGTGACACAGCAAGATCACGAGCTTACATCTGAACACCACTCTCTTGGGATCGCAAAGATAAAGGTGCCTTTAAAATTAGCTAGCGACGAGAGAAATCAATAGCACAAATAATCCACCTGCGCTTCTTAAATAAACACTAAAATTAGAAGCAAAATGCTGCAGATGTCAGAAATCTGAAATAAAAACAAAAGATGCTGTAAAAACTCCGCAGGTCTGTCAGCATCTGTGGAGAAAGAGGGAATGACTCTTCTTTGGAATTTCAGCATTTTCAGATTTCCAGCATCCACGGTATTTTGCTCCTTCAAAAACGATCTCGCTGACAAGTGCTAATGTAGGGGGTGTGTGTGTGTGTAGGGTGTGTGTGTGAGTGTGTGTGTGTGTGTGTAGGGTGTGTGTGGGATGTGTGTGTGTGTGTAGGGTGTGTGTGTGTGTGGGGTATGTGTGGGGTGTGTGTGTGTGTGTAGGGTGTGTGTGTGTGTGTGTGTGTATGGGTAGGGTGTGTGTGTGTGGGGTATGTATGGGGTGTGTGTGTAGGGTGTGTGTGTGTGTGTGTGTGGGGTGTGTGTGTGTGGGGTATGTGTGGGGTGTGTGTGTGTGTAGGGTGTGTGTGTGTGGGGTGTGTGTGTGTGTGTGGGGTGTGTGTGTAGGGTGTGTGTGTGTGTGGGGTGTGTGTGTGTGGGGTGTGTGTGTGTAGGGTGTGTGTGTGGGGTGTGTGTGTAGGGTGTGTGTGTGTGGGGTGTGTGTGTGTGTAGGGTGTGTGTGTGTGTGGGTGTGTGTGTGTAGGGTGTGTGTGTTTGTGTGTGGTGTGTGTGTGGGTGTGTGTGTGTGTGTGTGTGTATGAGTAGGGTGTGTGTGTGGGGTGTGTGTGTGGGGGTGTGTGTGTGTGTGGAGGGTGTGTGTGTGGGGGTGTGTGTGTGTGTGTATGGGTAGGGTGTGTGTGTGTGACCCACTGTGCAGAGTGGGATCAGACAGTGGCAGGAGGATTAAACCAGCAGTTGGTCCCCTGGGAGTGAGGGTTGTGGAGATGTCCGGGATCAGGAGGAGGACTTGGTGAATAGGGATGAATACCTAATATTAAGCGTCTCTCCGACTTCCCCTTTGTTTTTGACCAGCCCTGAAGGAGATCCACAAGCTGCTGGGGAAATCCATGTACCTGTACTGCTCTGGAGAATGGAACGCCAGTGAGGTGCTCCCGGGTACGGAAAACCTTGATCGTTTACTGGAGGCCACGTCAACGCGCCCTCCCCGCCCACTCCAGAATCGAGGATTCACAGGTACAATCATACCAACAACGACAGAAAGGAAAAGACCCTGAGACCAATGCAGCCTATCCCATCCAATCCTGATGTCTTGTATATGACAATATATATCCATCCCAAAACCATGTGACTTCTTGGGAGGGATGAGGAAGCAGATTAAAAATCCCAGGCCAATTTGGGGGGGATGGTTGGCCGATCCTGTACGCGATGGAAGCTAGTCGAAGAGATCCCCTCTGGCCCCTGATTAATGTACATACTTCTCGTGAACAGGAATCCCCAACCCAGCCAGGAACGCCCCCATTCCCGACGGAAGGAACGCCAGTGTCCACTGTGCAAGCCAACAGCCTGTTCCCCAGATTAAAAACAAAAAACTGCGGATGCTGGAAATCTAAAACAAGAACCAAAAATGCTGGAAAATCTTAGCAAGTCTGACAGCATCTGTGGAGAGAAAAACAGTGTTAACGTTTGGAGCCTGTATGACACATGGACCCGAAATGCTAACTCTGTTCCTCTCTCCACAGATGCTGTCAGACCTGCTGAGTTTTTCCAGCATTTTCTGTTTTTGAGCCTGTTCCACAGGCCCACCAGTCTCTGGGAAAAGGCCCCACCACATGATATCTGACCCAGATCTGGCTTTAAACATCTTCAAATTGTGACTCCCTGATCTTCCCTCACCAATTTAATTGGAACAGATTGTCAACGTGAGCACAAACTCTCATCGTTATCTTCCAAACCTCAATCACATCGGCCCAATTCTTTGTTTCTATAACAAGCTTAATTACCAAGATGCCCTAAACTGGCTACCATCAATTATATTACGAGGTGTCAGCTGTGGCTCAGATCATAGCACCCTCACCTTTGAGTCAGAAGGTTGTGGGTTCATGTCCCACTCCCGGAAAAAAAAAGTCAAGAACTGTGAATGTACTCGAAAGAGTTACAGCTGAAAAGGGACGTGCTTAACTCTTGTCAGACCCTGAAAAAATAGAGAAAAGAGAATCAATTATATTACTCAACTCCCCCACCCCACCCCCCAACCCCACATAACAGATGCTAATTAAAGGGACCCTAAATTAAGGGGGATTGATTGACTGTACATCCTGAAGGGAAAATCAAACCCTTGAAGATTACTTTATTGACCTAACTTGCAGTCAGTGTGTGAAAGGGCTTTAAATAAAAGCAGGAGTGGGAATCCCCATCTCCTGCCGCTCTCTCCTGCTTGGTAAGGTTCCACTGACGCTGGGAGAATATTTCCCTCAGTGCAGAGAAGAGGAGATTTGATAGAGGCGTTTAAAAGCGTGAAGGAAAATAAATTGGTAAATAAAAGGGAAACTGCTCATGGTAGCAGAAGCATTGGTTTCAGGTGATTGGCAAAAGAAACAGAGGCATTACATGAAAGTAGTGGGGGAGATAGTGGTAATGACAATGGCCTAGTGCTCCTGTGGTGTAGCCTAATGTTCTGGGGTTAGGGGTTCAAATCCCATCATGGCAACTGGTGGATTTTTAAATTCAATCAGTAAAATAAATTTGTGCTTATAAAGCTAGTCCAAGTAATGGTGACTGTGATGTGTAAAAACCCACCTGATTCACTCACGTCCTTTAGGGAAGGAATCTGCCGTCTGGCCTACACGTGACTCCAGACCCACCAGCAATGTGGTTGACTCTTAAATGCCCTCTGGAATGGCCGAACAAGCCACTCGGTTCGAGGGCAACAAATGTTTGCCCCATTAAAGAATTCAAAAAGCATTTTTATGCAGTGAGTTGTGATCTGGAATGCACTGCCTGAAAGGGCAGTGGAAACTAATTCAATAGTAACTTTGCTAAATTGAACCAGATAAACACTTGAAGGGAAAGAAAGGTTGCAAACCTGGGAAAGGAGCAGAAAAGTGGGATTAATTTGGCAGCTCTACAAGAGAGGCACAATGGGCCGAATGGCCTCCTTCTGTGCTGCATCATTCTATGATTTTAAGTGGTTATTTCCGCTCCCATGTGAATGTGTATCTTTTGTTGTAGATCGACTGTTTTATATCTACACCTCAGGAACAACCGGCATGCCCAAGGCAGCTATTGTTGTCCACAGCAGGTAAGGACCCATGTCTTAAAGATGTCAAAAGACCAACTGACCCATCAGGCTCACCACCGTAGCGCTCGAACTCACTCAGCCTGACCTCCAACTCTATTTCAAATACCGCTGCTGTCTCGGCCCCCTGTACTCTACCCCTCAACCTTTGAACCACAAGATTTGTTTCTAAGGTTTGTTTTAAATTCACTGCACAGCGACTACACGTCTGGCGCACTGTCGGAGCTGCCGTCTCTCAGCTGAGACGTTAAACTGAGGCCATGCCTGCCCTCCCGGTTGGCAGTAAAAGATCCCACGGCACTATTAAAAGAACAGCGAGGGAGTTCTCCCCAGTATCTATTGGCCAATATGTATCCCTCTACCAACATCGCTGGGAGCAGATGAACTGGCAGTTTGTTTTATTGCTGTTTGTGAGAGTTTGCTGCGTGCAAATTGGCTGCTGTTTCTCCTTACCTTACAGTGATGACACTTCAGAAGTACTACATTGCCTGAGAGAGGCTTTGTGGCGTCCTGAACACATTAAAGGCGCGATATAAATGCAGGTTACTTCAAATCTACAGTACAGAAACCAGCCTTAAGTTCAATAAGTCTGTACCTGCATAAAACCTACCCTTGGCCTCCTCACCATATTGTCCACTCACGCCCAACACCAACAGGAGCAGAAAATTCCGGCCAGAGTTTCCCCTTAATTGCTTATATGTTGGTCGTCTCAACTCCCCCTCGTGGTACCGGGTCCCCCAGTCTCACCACTCTCTGGGTAAAGGGTTTTTCTTCTGAATTCCCTTGTTAGATTTATTAGCAACTGCCTTATATTGATGACCTCTAGTTCTGGTCTCTACCCTGCCACCCCACATGTGGAGACATCTTCTCCACATCCAACCCTGTCAAATCCTTCTCACTTGGCATGTCATAACATTCAAGGCTGTGGGCCAAGTGCTGGTAAATGGGATTAGGTAGGTAGGTCAGGTGTTTCTCACGTGTCGGCGCAGACTCGATGGGCCGAAGGGCCCCTTCTGCACTGTGTGATTCTGTGAAGCTTCAAGACCCCTATCAGATCGTCCTTACGTATGTTTTACGGCTTTGTCAGTTGGTGACTCCTGTCCATCTAAAACCGCTCTTGTAGCGAGTTAGGGATTCTGGTAGGTGGGTGAAGGTCCAGGTCAGAGGTTTTGTTTTGTTTTAAAGCACGCAGAGGTTTTGGAGGAAGAGTTTTATTAAGGACATGGTAAATGGTGGCATCTCCTGAAAGCTGAAGGCTTGCCGACTCTGGAAGAGCGGGTACAGGAAGTGGGTCAGGAATCTCTCAGCTTACGGGTGAAAACAAAACCCCGAGGTGATAATTCGTGAAAAGTTTCCAAGCTGTTGTCGACTGCAATAATCCACCTCTCGTTTCCTCAGACTGAGGGGAGAGGCCACTGACTGGGAAAGCACGGGCCTGAAGTGAAATAAAGACAGTGCCTCATTCGACGGCCTCTGCTGGTTAAAAGGCTGCACGCCCTACTGGATACGCTGAGGCTGTTGACGTGCAGCTTCCGTGGGAGGTGCCGCACTGGGGGGATGGGGGGAATGCTTCATCTTTTGGGAATGCATCTCGCTGACTGTCTCCTCAAGGTAACTTGTCCAATCCACTCACGATCATTTGAAAGAAGCACTTGGCTGGCACACTGCCATAGCCAAGCTGGGCACAGACAGTGAGTAACTGAGCCGTGCAGGTTCTGTAGGTTCTGAGTGTACACAGGCTTAACTGATCACCAACCCGGGGTGCCAGAGATAGTGGAGGGAAGGGCATGTGGTCCCACAGTCGGTCTCAGCACTCTACAGCTTAGATGGGGAAACCCACAGGGGTTCTGATGAGGATGCCATACCTGGGGAGGGGGTGTGGGTTGTAAGGCAACCACTGTACGGTGCTCCTCTGCGATGACCATCACAGTCGAATAGGCTGCTGCAGTGAAGGCCATTTGGATGAGCCACTGAAGCAACTTTAGGGAGACAAATAGAAATAAGGAGGCCAGGAATGACACGCTGCAGGAGTTCAGCTCCGCTCTTGTCCAAGTCAAGTGAGAAGGATGGGTTTATCTGTCTGGTATTGTGTCCAATTCTGAGCACCACACTTTCGGGAGAATGTGAAAGCATTGGTGAAGGTGCAGAAAAGAGTCACGAGAATGGTTCCAGGGATGGGGAACTTCAGTTACGTGGATAGATTGGAGAAGCTGGGACTGTTTACCTTGGAGAAGAGAAAGTTGAGAAGAGGTTTGATAGAGGTATTCAAAATCGTTAGGGGTCTGGACAGAGGAAATAGGGAGAAGTTGTTCCCATTGGCAAAAGTGTCAAGAACCAGAAGACAACGATTTAAGCCGATTGGCAGAAGAAGCAACGACGATGTGAGGAAAAACACTTTACGCAGCGAGTGATTAGGATCTAGGATGCACTGCCTGAGAGTGTGGTGAAGACAGATTCAACCGTGGCTTTCAAGAGAGAATTGGATAATAATCTGAAGCGAAAAGATTTGCTGGGCTGTGAGTAAAATACAGGGGAGTGGGACTAGGTGAGTTGCTCTTGTCGAGCGCTGGCACAGACACGATGGGCCGAATGGCCTCCTGTACTGTAACCGTTCTACGATTTTATTTTTTTCCCTCTTCCGGTGGCTTGCCTTCCCTTCATAGCTGCCTCCCTCCTTCTGTTGTTCTTCCGACAGGGAGAGCAGATGAGCTCGCAGCAGAATTCCCTCAGTGACCTTGAGCTGCCAATTCTCAGGGGTTGCTTTCGTTCCCATGCGCACCTGTACAGCTACTGTTGACAGTCCGGCAACAGCAGGTGCCTCTTCTGATAGCGTGAGAAGCCGCTCTCACTTGACGGCCAGACCATGTCAAGGGTCTGACAAATCTGCCTTGCCACTTTATTCCTGTTGCTGGGAGCAGTCTGCCACCTGTAGGCTGGAAGAAGATCTGCACTGCTTTGCGCTTGTCGCCTGGTTACTTCGGGAACGAAAAGCATAAAGGCCCCAATGTTTCCCACGGGGGGTGAGGCGGGGGCTAGCGGGGAGTTATTATTGGGGTAATGACCCAAATAATCTGTTTTTAATTATGTTGGTTATTGTTGGGGCGGTGGGGGGGGGCGGTGGGGGGGAAAGTGGGGTTTGGTGAGGGGGAAGGGTTAATGGTGTTAAATATTGGCGAGGATACCAGCGAGAAACACCTTTTTCAAGTCAGAGAGTCATTGCCGTACAGAAGGAGGACATTTGGCCCATCGAGTCCATGTTGGCTCTCGGTGGAGCAATCCAGCCAGCAGCTATCCTCTTAGTTCTGTAGATTTATTTCCCTCAATGTGACTGGTTGCCTGTGTCCAGTGGGGTTCCACAGGGATCGGTGTTGAGTCCCTTGCTGTTTGTGGTATTATATAAACAACTTAGACTTGAATATAAGAGGGTTGATCAGTAAGTTCGCGAATGACACGAAAATTGTTGGGATGGTAAATAGTGAGGAAAATAGCCTTAGATTACAGGAGGATATAGACGGCTGGTCAGATGGGCTGATCAGTGGCAAATGGAATTTAATCCAGATAAGTGTGAGGTGATGCACTTGGGCAGGAAAACAAGGCACGGGAATACACAACGAATGGTAGGACCCTGGGAAGTACCGAGGAGCAGAGGGACCTTGGTGTGCATGTCCATCGGTCCCTTAAGGTAGTGGGACAGGTAGAGAAGGTGGTTACGAAGGCATATGGTATACTTGCCCTTATTAGCTGAGGCATAGAATATAAGAACAGGGAGGTTATGCTGGAACTGTATAAAACGCTGATTAGGCCACAGCTAGAGTATTGCGTTCAGTTCTGGAATCTGCATTATAGGAAGGATGTGGTTGCACTAGAGAGAGTGCAGAGGAGGTTTACCAGGATGTTGCCTGGGCTGGACAGTTTTAGTCATGAGGAGAGATTGGATAGACTGGGGTTATTTTCCATGGAGCAGAGGAGATTGAGGGGGGACATGATTGATGTGTATAAAATTATGTGGGGCATAGATAGGGTAGACAGGAAGGAACTTTCCCCTTGGTGGAGGGATCAATAACCAGGGGGCATAGATTTAAGGTAAGGGGCAGGAGGTTTAAAGGGGATGAGAGGAAGAATTTTTTCACCCAGAGGGTGGTGGGAATCTGGAACTCACTGCCTGAAAGGATGGTAGAGACAGAAACCCTCATAACATTTAAGAAGTATTTGGATGTGAACTTGTGATGCCATGGCAAACAAGGCTATGGGCCTAGTGCTGGAAAATGGGATTAGAATAGTTAGGTGCTTGTTTGACCGGTGCAGACTCGATGGACCGAAGGGTTTTTTTCTGTGCCGTAGACCCCTATGTCTCTATGACTCTAAGTACCCACCCAATTTCCTTTTGAAATCATTGATCATCTCCGCTTCCACCACCCTCGCGGGCAGCGAGTTCCAGGTCATTACCGCTCGCTGTGTTATAAGGTCCTTCCTCACATTCCCCACTTGCCCAAAACCTTAAATCTGTGACCCTTAGTCCTTGTTCCATCAGCTAATGGGAACAACTTTACTTCATCTAAATCTGTCACAATCTTGTATACCCCATTGATACCTCATTTTCTTCCTGTAGGGGCCATGGGAGCTTTTAAGTCCACCCGAGAGGGCAGGCAGGCCCTCGGTTTAAAGTCCCATCTGAAAGATGACACCTCAGACACTAGAGCAGCCCACTGGGAATGCCAGTCTAGACTTGGCATTCAAATCTCACCTCCTGACTCAGGAGGCAAGGCTGCTACCATTGAGCTGACACCTGATGTTGCCTGTAGCTCCCCATCCCCTATAATTGGCACACCTCACCGCGCAAACTCTACTAATGCGATGCAGCCGAGACAGATGGAGAACATTCTGGAAGGATTTGCATTTGATCATTTGAATCATACACAGGGACCCGTCCTTTGCAAACAAAAGGGACATGCTCAAGCCTTGCGTCTTTTTTTGAATTACCAGGGAGCTTGGGGAGCCGATCGTTCCCCGCTGCTTTCACCATGGCAACACCTCAGCCAATCAGAGTGGACTTGCCAGCCAATCAGCACCCTTTTCTCCTCTAGTATAAATTGTTGTGGTCGTTTGAAATTTGGTATTCTTGCATTTATCCTGACGAATGGATGAAAAACTCCGATAACATGTATCTCTTTTCAGCAATATTCGAGAATTTAAATCGCATCCTAAATTTTCTGTCTCCCTCCAGGTATTACCGAATGGCAGCTTTGGTTTATTATGGTTACCGTATGCGTGCGGATGACATTGTTTATGACTGTTTGCCTCTCTACCACTCGGCAGGTAACCTGGGCGAGGGTTGCGGGAGGAGGGGTTGGAGGGTTTGGGGGGGACACAGGAAGGGAGGCAGTACAGCGCTACCAGTAAACACTGCCACTCACCTAAATAATCTGCAGCCGTTCAGCGAATACTGGAACCCAAACATAGCGTTCTCATTTATAGCACCATGCCATTTAGAACCGAGACCACTTTCTCTGAAATCTGACTTCAACTGATTTCTAAAAATAATGGAAGTTTTTATCCCTTGTCTTTTTTTTTTCCCACCCTCTGCTGAAAGCCTTTTGTAAACACGTGTTTGTGGGTTCCGAGAAACGTTGGCAAGGCTGGCATTTATTGCTCATCCTTTGTTGCCCTTGCAGAGGTTGCTGGCAAGCCTTCTGTTTGGAACCGCTGCAGTCCCCGTGACAATGGTCGTCCCACAATGGTGCAAGGCAGGGAATTTGGGAATTCTGGGATACTGATCCCAGCAACCATGAAGGAACGGCGATGCCTGTCCCAGTCAGGAGTGATGGTTGAGGCCCACTGCAGGTGCTTTTCATGTGGAGTTACTGCCTGATTTACCACCCCCGCACCACCACCCCACCTCACGCCAAATCCCTCCAAAACCATATCCAGTGTGTTCCAGCTCTGTAATACCAGTGCCAAAAAAGAAATGCTTGTCTACTTGGATGGCCAGAGACGAAAGCACGATTCCAACCCAACATACTTGGGAGTGACTCTAGATAGGATCTTATCCTTCCAGGGACATTTGAAGAAAACAGCAGCAAAGGTCAAAACCAGAAACAACCTAACTAAACTTGCTGCATCTACACGGGGCCTCAGCACTTGCCCTATCGTAGCCCACAGCAGAGTACTATGCACCTGTCAGCCACACATCATCACACACGCATCCTGTTGACATTCAATCCAATGCAACATGTGCATCATAACTGGAACTCTCCACTCAACACCCTTCCCCCGTTTCCTGTCCTCGCAAATATCACACCCCAACCCCTCCCCATACATCTGTCAACTGGTGAAAACCCACAAGCTGGTTGATCCCATTGGCACTGCACCTCACTTCCCACTCCACAATGACCCGTTCAACCCACCTACTGCTCACCTTCCATCTCAGCGCCTCAGATGGAGCCCCCTTCCTGAGCAAGGTCTACCAGCAGAACGTCCTTTGGATCAAGGAATGGGAAACACTGGAAGTCACTAACAAGTTCCTTGTGACAAACCCCATCTGTTGAAATGGCAGGCCTTGAACCACCACAGCGAGGGTGGTCCTTGCTAAATAGGTTCAAGACAGGCCAGGGTCCCTGTGCAGCCAACCTCCACCGCTGGGGTCTCAGTACAAACCCCTTATGCACTTGTGGAAAGACTCAAACAATGCTGTACATTCCTAAGGAGCGTCCCCTCTACAGACTAAGTGGTGGACTAATCACCTTGAACTCAGCAAATGAGGAGGCTATCGCTTGGCTTTGGGGATTTACATTCGCCAAATATATAAAACCTCCCACCGTGGGCGCCAGGTCCTTGTAGTCCGTGGATAAGAACAGTGAACTCAATGCAGATGTCTGAGGGGGCTCGATGGGGTAGATGCTAAGAGGATGTTCCCCCTCATGCGTGAATGTAGAACTAAAGGGCATAATTTCAGCACAAGGAATCTACCATTTAAAATGGAGATTAGGAGGAATTTCTTCCCTCAGAGGATAATTTAATCTTTGAAATTCTCTACCTCAGAGAGTTGTGGGAGACTGGGTCATTGAATCTATTCAAGGCCGAAATAGACAGATACTTGAACTATGGCGGGGGAGGGTCATGGGTGGTGGGGATAGGCTGGAAAGTAGAGCTGAGACCAAGATCAGATCAGCCACGATCCTATCGAATGGTGGAGCAGGCTCGAGGGGCCGAATGGCCAACTTCTGCTCTTCTTATATTCTCCTGACTGGGGGATTGAACGTCTTGGCTTGTATCGCTCTGTTCCAACCAGTGCGACCAGCCAACAGGATCTCGGGTTGCCAACATTCCATGCCCTGGAGTTTCAAGGCATACCGGATTATCCAGGAGAAATATGTGCTGACGGCTGCAGGATTTACATCCAGCCGGCATAGCCACCCTCGCGGTTAGAAACTGAATCCCGTGTCGCTGATCCAGTCATTTTTGCTTTTCTAGGGAATATCGTGGGGATAGGGCAGAGCCTTCTCCACGGATTGACTGTTGTAATCAGGAAAAAGTTCTCCGCCTCTCGCTTTTGGGATGATTGTGTCAAGTACAGGTGCACGGTGAGTCAGCATTCTGTGCAGAGGGCGATCCCGGTTTGACTCTGACGCCCTCGGGCTTATCAAAATCATAGAAAAATTACAACAGAGGGGAGGTCACTCTGCCCCTTGATCTTGGGCAGTTTGAAATGGACTCTAGCTTAAACCCCCTCTACTCTGTTGAAGGCTTTTATTGCGTCTCTGACCCTATCTGCCCTTTATACCCCCATAAACACAGACCCCGGGGCACTGAGGTGGGGGGCACTGGAATGGCAATGCCACTCACATTGTCCCACACCCTCGTGACCTGCTCAGTTCAGTTCTGTGCTCCGTGAACCAGACGATATTACTTTCACAACAAAAACAAAAATACCTGGAAAAACTCAGCAGGTCTGACAGCATCTGCGGAGAGGGATACAGTTGACGTTTTGAGTCCATGTGACCCTTCATCAGAACTAAGACGTATAGAAATGAGATGAAATATAAGCTGGTAGAAGGAGGTGGGACAGGAGAGCTCGATAAGGGGCCAGTGATAGGTGGAGGCCAAGAAGAGATTGCCAAAGATGTCATAGACAAAAGGACAAAGGGGTGTTGACGGTAGTGATATTTTCTAAAAGATGTGCTAATGGAGACATTAAGGGAAACAAGCTAGTGGCAGATGGCTCTAGTGGGGGTGGGGTGAAGGGAAGGGATTGAAATGGGCTAAAAGGTGGAGATGAAACAATAGATCGAAATAAATTCAAAAATAGGAGGGAAAAGAAAAAAATAGTTGTTAAAAAAAAAAAATTATTGGAAAAAGGGGGATTGTAAAGGGGGTGGGGATGGAGGAGAGAGTTCATGATCTGAAATTGTTGAACTCAATATTCAGTCTGGAAGGCTGTAAAGTGCCTAGTTGGAAGATGAGGTGCTGTTCATCCAGTTTGCGTTGCGCTTCACTGGAACATTGCAGCAAGCCAAGGACGGACATGTGGGCATGAGAGCAGGGTGGAGTGTTGAAATGGCAAGCGACAGGGAGGTCTGGGTCATGCTTGTGGACAGACCGAAGGTGTTCCGCAAAGCGGTCACCCAGTCTGTGTTTGGTCTCTCCAATGTAGAGGAGACTGCATTACTTCACGCCTT
This sequence comes from Cetorhinus maximus, assembly GCF_964194155.1. Lineage (NCBI taxonomy): Eukaryota > Metazoa > Chordata > Chondrichthyes > Lamniformes > Cetorhinidae > Cetorhinus > Cetorhinus maximus. The sequence goes on along the minus strand of NC_135888.1, from coordinate 18,185,263 downwards.
GTCTGTAGAGTTCACCCTGAGGGCACCATTGTTGAGCCGGCCCTCAGCTCTCCATTTAACAGATATCATCTTTGTCAGTGAGATTATAATATCACAAACACAGCACAGTGTAAGGGCGGAATTAATTAGAGTTCTACAGGCACTTTGCTGCCACAGAACAGGAATGTTACAGCTTTATCCCACAATCTCTTAGTTAGGAACATGGGAAAAGGAGAAGGCCATTCAGCCCCTCAGCCCCATTCTACCATCCTTCTCTCAGAGGATCATTAACCTATGAAATCCTCTACCACAGAGAGCTGTGGAGGCTGGGTCATTGAAACTATTCAAGGCTGAGATAGACAGATTCTTGAACTATAGTGGGCTAGGTGGGGTGGGAGTGTGTGGGGGGGGAGGGATGGTCAAGGGTGATAGGGGAGAGGCAGCAAAGTGGAGTTGAGGCCAAGATCAGATCCGCCATGATCTTATTGGATGGCGGAGCAGCCTTGAGGAGAACATGGTTGATCTGTATCCTAACTCCGCTTCCCCACCTTGGCTCCTGCCCCTTAATAACCTTGGACTAGCTGGGATCTACTGCTTCTTGTGAGAGAGAGTTTCCCCACTTTTACCGTTCATCGTGTGAAGAGGTGTTTCCTAACTCGTCTCCTGAATGGCCCAGTTTAGATTTTAAGGTTATGTCCCCTTGTCCTAGAGTCTCCCACGCCAATGGGAAAAGTCACTCTTTCTCCATCCTATGGTATCAATTCTTTTGAAAATTCTAAAATCCTCCACCAAACCAGCCAGTAAGGTTTCCGGTGTGCTGCTTCAACCTCAGGGCAAATAATAGCCCCTCTTCCAGGATTCGGCTTATTCATCCCAGGGGTCCTGCTGTAGCGTATCAAGCTCCTGAAAGTGATTTTTTTTTTTCTCTTTATTCTTTCATGGGATGTGGGCGTCGCCGGCCAGGCCAGCGTTTGTTGCCCATCCCTAATTGCCCTTCAAACGATGGGCATTTCAGAGGGCAGCTTAAGAGTCAACCACATTGGTGCTGTTCCGCTTCAGTCGTGTCTGTCGTTTTTTTAATGCCAGCCGATTCACTGGTGCCCCCGCTCCCCCCTCTGTTTCTTTCCACAGATTGTCCAGTATATCGGGGAGATTTGCCGCTATCTCCTGAGCCAACCCGTGCGGGGTGTGGAGCGACAGCACTGCGTGCGCATGGCCCTCGGGAACGGCCTGCGTCCCTCCATCTGGGAGGATTTCACCTCCCGCTTCCACATCCCGCAGGTGGCCGAGTTCTACGGGGCCACGGAGTGTAACTGCAGCCTGGGGAACTTTGACAACAAGGTGCTGTGAAAGACGGGACGCGTGGGGGCGGCGTTGGGCGAGGGGCCAGACATAATGAACGATTGTGGGTGTTTAAAAATAAAAAAAACAGGTTTCCAATTCACCAAAAAGATCTCATAGAGACGTAACAGCACAGAGGGAGGCCATTCGGCCCCATCCAGTCCATGCCTGCTCTCTGCAGAGCCCATCCAGTCAGTCCCATTACCTCGCTGTATCCCTGTAGCCCTGCGAGCTTATTTCCCTTGAGTGCCCATCCAGTTTGGCCTGTTTCTGCGCTGTAAATAATTTGTAATATTTTATAACTCATTCCAACTGTTGTGCTTCTCTGTACAGGAATGCTTCCCAATGCTCCTCCTAAATCTGCTTCCTGCAAACTGCATTTCCCCTCCTCCCCCACACAGACCCTTTGAAACCAGATCTCGTCGACCCTCTGGAGAACTCTACGCTCCTTCAGCTCTGGCCTCTTGCGCATTCCCCACTCCCTTCATCCTGTGATTGGCGGCCGTCCCTTCAGTTACTTAAGCCCAATGCTCTGGAATTCCCTCCCTAAACCTCTCCACCGCTCTCTCCTCCTTTATGATCCCCCTTAAATCCAACCTCTTTGACAATGCTTCCGGTGACCTTTCTCCTTTTGGCTCAACGTTAATTTTTGTCTAACTCGACTCTTGTGAAGCACCTTGGGACATTTTACCATGTTAAAGGCGCTATATAAATGCAAGTTGGGAATAAATATTTTAAGTAACTCAGCCTGTGTCTGGACTCTGGATTTCAGTTTGCTCCCATTTTCACGGGAGTGGGACCACAATACGAGGCTACTTTCAATCAGATTAGTGTGTGTGTTTTATCAAAAAGCACTGCAACCAAGTGACAATACGCTGTGAAAATGCACAGATATCTTTATTGTTGCTGTCATGAGGGAATTGGTCTCCGCTTGATGGGACTCTGCAAAAGTGGCTTCTGAGAAGTTCCAGCCTTTGGTTTGTGGGCAATAGGATGGGATGCCTGAGGTTTATGTATTGGTGGTTCATGTGTGGAGCCTCGGGAATTGTGTGTTTGTCTGGAAACCGCGGGATGCCAGGCTGTAGTTTTAAAGTTAATTGTCTCTTATTCCCTTTGTAGGTTGGTGCCTGTGGATTTAATAGCCGCATTCTTCCCTTTGTCTACCCAATCCGATTAGTTAAGGTAGATGAGGACACAATGGAGCTGATTCGAGGCCCTGATGGTGTCTGCATCTCCTGTAAACCAGGTATCCCAACAGCATCGAGTAACTTAGCAACTGCTTTTTACAGTCTATCAGTTATTGGCCAAAATATGATTAAAATCGTCTTGGCGTTTAAAAGAGAAAATCCCCTGATTGTGCTGAGTTAGAGTGTCCACGTGCGCACCTGTCTGAGTGTGTGTGCACTTGTGTTTGTGTGCACATGTATGAGTGTGCATGCGTGTGTGTGTATGTATGCACAGGTATGAGTGTGCATGCGTGTGTGTGTATGTATGCACAGTATGAGTGTGCATGCGTGTGTATGTATGCACAGGTATGAGTGTGCATGCGTGTGTGTATGTATGCACAGGTATGAGTGTGCATGCGTGTGTGTGTATGTATGCACAGGTATGAATGTGCATGCGTGTGTGTGTATGTATGCACAGGTATGAGTGTGCATGCGTGTGTATGTATGCACAGGTATGAGTGTGCATGCGTGTGTGTTTATGCACAGGTATGAGTGTGCATGCGTGTGTGTGTATGTATGCACAGGTATGAGTGTGCATGCGTGTGTGTGTGTATGTATGCACAGGCATGAGTGTGCATGCGTGTGTGTATGTATGCACAGGCATGAGTGTGCATGCGTGTGTGTTTGTGTGCACATGTATGAGTGTCCATGTGTATGCGTGCATACACACATCTGTGTCCATGCATGTGTGTGCATGTACTTGCGTATGTGTGCGTGCATGTGTGCTGACACGAGCAGGGTCTGCCATGATGCCACACTCAGTCGAATAGACAATCTAGATTCACACATGATAAAATGAAACATTTAAGCTAGGTACCAGAACATTGGAACACTTTCCACCCCCTGGCAATGGATTAGGGGCTAGAGGATGATAGAGAATCATCTGGCGATGACCATTAACCAGAAACTTAGGGGTGAGTTATCTTGAGGGGGTGGGGCGCATATTACTCGCAAACCGACCACTTAAAAAAAAGCCTGACTCACGGTGGTAACCGGGGTCACCATGGATTTTATGGGACCGTCCCGGATCTCAGGCGGGTGTCTTGTGTCCTGGGTTGTTTGCAGCCGGGACGCTATCTGTCCCATATATTTGATGCTTGGTTTTTGTGCAGGCGTGTAATGCACTCTTGTCCACACTGCACCCACCTCACCCTGCTCCCCCATACCACCACCCCCCCTCCCACCCAAACTCTCACAGGTTGGTCAGCACCCCACCCACCTCTAAATCTGATTGGCTGGCAGCTTGGCAGAACACAGTAGTGGGTGCTGCTGGGACTGCAACCAGGCCCAGGGAAAAAACAGAATAATAGACCCTGGAGGACCCAGGCTAAGGTAGATTTGGGAGCTTTGGGCAGGGAGGGATCAGGCACCCCAAGGAAGGCACAAAGGAGGTTATCATCTTGGGCGGTGGGGGTGGGGAGTGGGGGGGAGGGTAGCTGGGTGGGGGGGAGGGGAGGGGGTGGTGGGGGGAGGGGAGGGGGGTAGGGGGGAGGGGGAGGGGAGGGGGGGTGGGAGGAGCCCCAATGCAGACAGGGCATGTCCCCAAAAGATGTACCCGCCTTCCTACTTTTTCACCCCAGATGGTGAAAAGGGCGGATTCCCCACTCTCGTCCACCTGCCTGTGCCAACCCCATTACGGCGCGGGCAGCACAGTGTTCAGGTCAGTTGGCTTGTCAACAAAGCTCAATTGCTCATTATTGGCTTTTTTCTCAAAATGGAGGGTGGGCTGCCTACTGTATTCCGGGAAACTGACGTGTTGGCGCCAGGATCGCGACCCGATCGCACTGGATTTTATGCACGCGCGGGACAGCAGCAATACCAATTTGCAAATGTCAAATCCCGGCCTAAATTGACCAGTCCTATAAATACAGTGGTGACAAGAAGGTCAGAGGCTGGGAATTCTGCGGCGAGTAACTCACCTCCTGACCCCCCAAAGCCTGTCCACCATCTACAAGGCACAGGTCAGGAGTGTAATGGAATACTCTCCCCACTTGCCTGGATGAGTGCAGTTCCCATAGCACTCAAGAAGCTCAACACCATCCAGGACAAAGCAGCCCGCTTGATTGGCACCACATCCACAAACATTCACTTCCTTCACCACCAATGCACAGTGGCAGCAGTGTGTACCATCTACAAGATGCACTGCAGCAACTCACCAAGGCTCCTCAGACAGCACCTTCCAAACCCACGACCGCTACCATCTAGAAGGCCAGGATCAGCAGACCTATGGGAACACCACCACCTTGAAGTTCCCCTCTCCAAGTCACTCACTATCCTGACTTTTAACTATATCGCCGTTCCTTCACTTTTGCTGGGTCGAAATCCTGGAACTCCACAGTTACAGCACAGGGCCTGCAGCGGTTCAAGAAAGCGGCTCACCACCGCCTTCTCAAGGGAAATTGGGGATGGGCAACGAAATGCTGGCTTTGTCAGCAACAGCCACACCCTATGAACGAAAGAAACAAAAATAAGGGGAAGGCCTTTTTTCTGAAAGAGAAAGATTTCTTTAACTTGCAGCTTTAAAATGACACAACCCTCATAAGGCCAGTGATTCGGACAGACCCTTAAAGCAGGAGGGAATTGATAAGCAGGGCAAGCCCCACCCTCTGTCGCCCTTTCAGCAGGAGTGACAGCGGTTTTCAGGGCCGCAGTCTGACCGGCAGCTTTTATTTCCCTCTCCTCAGGTGAGCCGGGCCAGCTGGTGGGCCGGATTGTCCAGAACGACCCCTTGCGGAGGTTTGACGGGTACGTGAATGAGACAGCAACAACCAAAAAGATCGCTCACGACGTGTTCAAGAAGGGAGATGCAGCTTACCTCTCGGGTAAGAGGCCGAGGGGAAGTTGGGGGTGGGGGGGTGGTGGGTGATATTTGGAGGTTTCCACTAACTCCTCGCCCCCACCCCACCCCTCCCCTTCCCAACCCCAGGGGGGCTGAAAGCTGACCTCCGGCGAGCTGCCATTTGGTGCTTCACCGTCAGTCGGCCTGTAATCTTCACTGGCGGGTTTTGGTCGAGTCAAAAGTTAGAAGCTGCAATGGGGAATGGCTTGAGAAAGAATGGGTGAGTGTCAAAAATCCCTCGGGAAGAGGGGGAATTGAGAGGGAAGGTGAGTCAGTGCACCGCCCATTCCCTTCTGTAATTCAAACTTCAATGCAGCTCAGACTTATGAAGCTCTAAAGGAACCCTGTGCAAAACAAGTCTGAAGGAATTTCAGCTCAGTTCCCAGCAGAGAGAGAAAGGAAGAACTTTCATTTATGTAGCGCCTTCCACAACCTGCCTCTTTGACCAGACTGTGGCTCACCTGCCCCGATATCTCCTTATATGGCTTGGTGTCATACTTTGTTTTTTTATCACGCTCCAGTGTTATCACGCTCGGGATGTTTTATTGCATTAATGGCAGCGTATAAATATAAGTTGTTGCTGTAGAATGGAACTAGGAGCAGAAGTAGGCCATATGCCCCCTCCAGCCTTGCTCCTCCTTTCAATATGATCATGGCTAATGTTCCACCTCAGCTCCGCCCTCCGATCCAAATCCCCAGGCGCCTTCATTCCCTTAGGGCAGGGGCAAGCCCAACACTCCGACACGTAAAACGACGCGCGATGACATCGGCCGTGCGTCCCGACGTCATCGCGCAGTCCCGCGATGTTTCGTTCGGCTTCGCGCCTGCCGGAATGTAAACGGCCTATTGAGGCCGTCAACGAAGTCATCATTGTGATCGCTAATGCTGCCCGTCCAACCTTAAGGTCGGCAGGCGGGCGGGCGGGCAAAAAGCCCTAGCGGCCTCCACGATTTTCAGGGAAACCTCAACCACGAGCGGGATGAGGCTTCCTAAAGCTTTTATTCAACAAATAAAACATTTTCCGTAAATATAAAAACATGCGGGACGTGTTTAAATAAATTTTTAAACCTTTTATTTTATTTTTGGAACATCGATTCAATCTCCCCGAGGCAGCTCCGCGGGTATGGGGTAGATAATTCCAAAAATGTTGAAATTTCTCTTCTTCTCGGTCCCGAATGGCCGTCCCCTTATCCTGGGACAGGGACCCAGTTCTAGACTCTCCATCCATGGGGGAGTAGCGCCTCAGCATTGACCCTGGATCACCAGTCCAGTGACCATGCGACTGTGCCGCCGCCTAGAGCTGGAGGATACAGTTTAAAAATGAGGGGTCTCCCATAAGACTGTGGTGAGGAGAATTTTTTCTCTCTCAGAGGGTCATTAGGTCTGTGTAATTCTCTTCCCCAGTGAATAGTGGAGCCAAGTCATTGAATATATCCAGGGCTGGGTTGGACAGATTTTTGATCGACAAGGGAATCAGGGGTTACTCAGGGCCAGACAGTAAAGTGAAGTTGAGGCCTCAATCAGATCAGCCATGATCTTATTGAATGGTGAAGCAGACTCAATGGGCCGAATGGCCTCCTCCTGCTCCTAATTCTTGTGAGCAAATGGTTACATTTACTCGTCCAATTCGCACATTTCCGTCACCCACCAATCAAATCTAATGTTGCTGCTTTGGTAGTCACCCTGTCAGAGGATGGTGGTGTAGTGGTAGTGTCACTGGGATTAGTAACCCGAAAGGCCCAGGCTGATCCTCCGGGGACAGGGTTCAAATCCCGCCATGGCAGCTGGTGGAATTTAAATTCAATTAATCAAAAAAATCTGAAATGGAAATTTAGTCTCAGTAGTGGTGGTGACCATTAAGCTATCATAGATCGTTGTGAAAATTCATTAATATCCCTTTACCTGGTCTGGCCTACATGTGACTCCAGACCCACAGCAGTGTGGTTGACACTTAACTGCCCTCTGAAATGGCCTAGCAAGCCACTCAGTTCAAGGGCAATTAGGGATGGGCAACAAATGCTGGCCTCGCCAACAACGCCCACACCCCATGAAAAAATAAAGAAAAATATTGCTAATTCCCCAAGTCCCTGTATGAAAAGGTTTCTCCCGCACTTTGTCCGAAATCTCTTATGTTTAACTTCTGAAGGAGACGGAATCAAAGCGATGTATAATAAATATATTTTATAAATGGATTTCAAAAATATAGCAGCCACACAGTTAACAAACGGACTCATGAACAAAGTGCACCTCTTGCGTTCAATAGTTTTGACAAATTAAAGCTATTAACACAGTAAGAACGATGTTACCCAGTTCATCTTAGAAGAGCATTGACCTCTCTCAACATTTAGATCTTGTTGTGCTGGCTTAATACTTTGCCTTACCTTATTGTTCATGGTCCTTTCAGCCCATCTAGTGGAGTGGGGGCGGAGGGGGGCGGGGTGATTGCTAACGTGCTGCATCTAACCAAGGACTGCTTGGCCTGTTGAAAAAGTTTGCTGAGACACTTGGTGAATACACATGAACAGGCATTTGAGGCTCGAGCTTGCACTTTGTAGCTGTGACCCCTTGTTTTTGATCCCTTATTAGAAAGGTGAAAGAGTACAGCAGAGTCTGTGCAGGGTCTTTCAAAGAGCAATCCAGTTAGCCCCCTCCCCGGCTCTTTCCCCGAGCTCCCTCCTCCTTCAAGTATTTATCCAATACCCTTTTGGAAGCTCCTATTGAATTGGCTTCCGCCGCCCGATCAGGCAGCCTTGCGTTCCAAATCGGAATCAGTCGTGTGGATTGGATTTATTGTCGACACCTTGCTGATTATCAGGGTCCGACCCTAACCACTGGTTCTTACTTTCCCCTCTTGCGAACAGGTGATGTCCTGGTCATGGACGACTATGGCTACATGTATTTTCGAGACCGCACAGGGGACACTTTCCGTTGGAAAGGCGAGAACGTGTCAACCACCGAGGTCGAGGGGACTCTCAGTCGGATTCTCGGCATGGCCGACGTTGTGGTGTACGGGGTTGAGGTGCCAGGTAAGCGTTTAGTTTACACGTGTGTGCGCTTGTGTCACTCAAGGTGGGCTTCTGTGGCCCTACTTTAGCCTCAGCGCATTACCGGCAGCCGAACGCTGACCTTCCCTCCCCAACCCCCCCTCCCACCACCACACACCAATGACATTTGATCGCCACCTGTTGGTCACTGCTGGGAGGTGTGTGGATCGATGTCGGGTGAGGGGCCCTGTGGTGATGCCTGCCATAGTGGAATAGCACATTAATATATGGACATAAGAAATAGGAGCAGGAGTAGGCCATTTGCCTCCTCAAGCGTGCGCCGCCATGGGTGATACGATTGTGGCCTTAACTCCACTTCCCTGCCTGTCTTCCCCATGACCTATGACTCCCTTGCCAATCAAAATTCCGCCTAGCTCAGCCTTGAATATATTCAATGACCCAGCCTCCACTGCTCCCTGTGGAAGAGAATTCCAAACACTGACAACCCTCTGAGAGAAGAAATTCCACCTCGTTTCCATCTTAAATGGGAGACCTCTTATTTTTCAACTGTACCCCCAGCTCTAGATTCTCCCATGAGAGGAAACATCCTCTTGGCGTCTACCCTGTCAAGCCCCTCAGAATCTTACATGTTTCAATAAGATTCAATAAGATCACATCTCATTTTTTTAAACTCCAATGAGCATAGGCCCAATCTACTCAATCTTTCCTCATAGGGCAAACCTCTTCATCTCAGGAATCAGCCAAGTGAACCTTCACTGAACCTCTTTCAATGCAGTTATATCCCTCCTTAAATAAGGTGACCAAAACAGTACACAGCACTCTGGGTGCAATCTAACCAATGCCCTGACCGGTTGTAGCAAGACTTCTCAACTTTTATACTCCATCCTTCCTGTAATAAATGTCAACAAAGGTTAATATATGACACACAGCTTGCAGATCACCTGCTTTGGGGAGGAGGTGAAGGGCAGTCGGAGCCTGTACACCATCATCACAAAAGGCAAGTGTGCAGGTACAGCAGTAATGAGGAAAGCTAATAGAATGTTATCATTTATTGTGAGGGGAATTGATAACAAAAGTAGAGAGGTTATGCTTCAGTTGTACAGGGCATTGGTGTGACCACATCTGGAGTATTGTGTACAGTACTGGTCTCCTTATTTAAACAAAGATGTACATGTGTTAGAAGCAATTGAGAGAAGGTTCACTAGACTAAAACCAGGAATGGGATTGTTGTCTTATGAGGAAAGGCTGGACAGGCTAGGCTTGTATCCACTGGAGTTTAGAAGAGTAAGAGATGATTTAATTGAAACCTTTAAGATCCTGAGGGATCTTGACAGGGTGGATGTGGAGAGGATGTTTCCTCTTGTGGGAGAATCTAGAACTAGGGGTCACTGTTTAAAAAATAAGGGGTCGCTCATTTAACACAGAGATGAGGAGAAATTTTTTCTCTCAGAGAGTTGTGAGTCTTTGGAACTCTCTTCCTCAAAAGGCGGTGGAAGCAGAGTCTTTGAATATTTTTAAGGCAGAGCTAGATAGATTCTTGATGAACAGTGGGGGTGAAAGGTTATCGGGGCTAGGCAGGAAGATGGGATTAAGGTTACATTCAGACCAGCCATGATCTCATTGAATGGTGGAGCAGGCTCGAGGGGCCGAGTGGCCTACTCCTGCTCCTAATTCATGTGTTCGTATCAGTTACAGCCTCCAGGAGAGGAGGGGAGAAAATTGGGCAGAGGATTAATACGAAGGCCCCCTCTTCATTGGAAACATAGGTACATAGGCACAGGAGGAAGCCATTTAGTCCCTCACACTTGTTCCGACATTCAATGAGATCATGACCTGACTCCAGCTATGTCACCATATTCCTTAAGAACTTCGGTTATCAAAAATCTATCAATCGCAGTTTTACAATTTACAATTGATCTATCATCAATTGCCATTTGCTGAAGAGAGTTTCAAACTTCCACCACCCTTTGTATGAAGAAATGTTTCCTAATTTCATCCCCGAAAGGTCTGTCACGAATTTTTAGACTATGACCTCCTAGTTCTAGACCCTCCCCCCGACCCAACCAGTGGAAATAGGGTTGAAAGAGAGAAACTAGCCGTACCCTTTAATACCGTGAAAACTTTCAGCATATCACACCTTACCCTTCTAAATTCCAAAGAAAATAGCCCTAGTTTGTGTAATCTCTCCATGTAATTTAATCCTTGGAGTCCAGGTAACATTCTTGTAAATCCACACTGCATTCCTCCAAGGAAAATATATCCTTCCTCAGGTGTAGTGCCCAGAACTGCGCACAGTACACCAGGCACATTCGACCCAGGGCTTTGTCTGACTGAAGCAGGACTTCTACTCCCTAATATTCTTTTAGATTCAGTGGAGGAACCCGGTGTGAAAGGAGTTGGTGCTGATTACTTAGCCCTTTTAAGGCACATGCTGCTCTTCTGACTGGGCTGGTTTAAGCTAGTGACACAACCAGAAGGCCTCAGGCTCCAGTTACCTGACTCCACTATAGGGGCGGGACAGTAACAAAATTGGTCTCTGTGCATCTTGATGAGAAAGGAGACCATTTGGGCAGAGCTCTTGCTCCTGATCCCTACTCAGAGACCCTCAGTGGGAAGTATGCTTGTGTGGGTGGTGGTGGGAGAGTGGGGCGAAGGGGAGGTTAAAGGATTTCTTCTTTCTCCTTCTTATACAGAATCGTAACCTAGAAAATTGGGTGTGTTTTCATTGGACTTGAAAAGGTATTTAAAATGAAGAAGGGATAGGGCTGAGTATATCTACAAAGAGACGTTTGCTTTAACCTAACCTGCCCAGTGGAAACAGAGCAGGTTGAGTCAGGCACCTGTTTGACACTCTCAGTCACCAAAGCCCCTCGTTTCGCATTCCATTGACTTTAAAGCGGCGTAAAATGAGATGGGGGGTAAAACAGAGCACCAATCCCCAATAGGGTTAAGTTATATTTACCTCCAGACTGAAAGGGGCTGGAGAAAGGAGACATAGGCCAGGACTTTATGTTGATGGGATGGGCGCGCGCCCAACCCAAATTCACGTGAAATTGCACAGGCATGTGTCCCGATGTCATAACGCAAGTGAGCAATAGTGAGGTCAGCGGGCGCACACGGGAATCGGTGCCAACAATTAAAGGGCCAACTGAGGCCATTAAAACCCCTATTGTCCACGATTTTACGTTGCCCATGCGATTCAGTAATCGTCGCACGAGTAAAAGGGGCAGGCGGGTTTTTAACAAAGCCTCATCCGAGGACGGGATGAAATGCCCGGGGTGAAATGTAATTTAAAAAAAAAGTTACCTGGGGCTGATGTTTGCTGAGTTCTGCCGTCAGCTGCTTGAATGTGCTGCACAGACACAGTTTGCTGCATTTTCTTCTTGACATTGAATCTGTCCAGGTCTGCAGCTCCCTGAGGCAGCTCTGCAGCGGAGCTGTCTGCCTTCAGGGGACTCGCTAGAATCGCCCACCCGCACCCTCATTTCTGTTGGCACCCGCCCTCATCCCTCCCCCTCGGCAGCGCTGAGGCTTCCTCAGTCAGTGCGTGTTTCACACTCTCCGCCTGTTAACTGTGGAGTTGTGTTTGGGGGCTGATGGCAGGCGGAAGGGCATTTTGCGTCCGCTTCCGGGCCCAACAACTCGTTGTTCATGCCAAGTGTGAGGTTCAGGCCTTGGATATCAGATGAAATGTCAGAGATTTAGGACGGAGACCTTTATTTACAGGGAGAGTGAGGCTGTGGAATGCATTGCCAGAGTGAGTGATTGAATCAGAGAACATATCAATCATTAAGAATAGATTAGATACGTGTTCAAGGAAAGAGGGATAAGAAACGGCCAAATGGGGTTAGGACAACTGCTTGTGTGGAGGATAAGCACAACATGTCCTGTTTGTGTGTAATTTTTACATAACTGTGTGTGGGTAAAGAGGGTATCATGATTTTCCTGTAAATGCAAGAGGTGGAAATCCTCCTTTTGAGGACAGAGTGAGCCCATTAAACCACCCTGTCAATCCTCCATCTTTAATAACCCCCCCCCGTCAATCCTCCATCTTTAATAACCCACCATGTCAATCCTCCATCTTTAATAACCCCACCTGTCAATTCCCCATCTTTAATAACCCCCCCGTCAATCCTCCGTCTTTAATAACCCCCCCGTCAATCCTCCATCTTTAATAACCCCCCCGTCAATCCTCCATCTTTAATAACCCCCCCGTCAATCCTCCATCTTTAATAACCCCCCCGTCAATCCCCCATCTTTAATAACCCCCCGTCAATCCCCCATTTTTAATACCCCCCCGTCAATCCTCCATCTTTAATAACCCACCCCGTCAATCCCCCATCTTTAATAACCCCCCCTGTCAATCCCCCATCTTTAATAACCCACCCTGTCAATCCCCCATCTTTAATAACCCACCCTGTCAATCCTCCATCTTTAATAACCCCCCCCGTCAATCCTCCATCTTTAATAACCCCCCCGTCAATCCTCCATCTTTAATAACCCCCCCCCCGTCAATCCCCCATCTTTAATAACCCCCCTGCCAATCCTCCATCTTTAATAACCCCCCGTCAATCCTCCATCTTTAATAACCCCCCCGTCAATCCTCCATCTTTAATAACCCCCCCGTCAATCCCCCATCTTTAATAACCCCCCCGTCAATCCTCCATCTTTAATAACCCACCCTGTCAATTCCCTATCTTTAATAACCCACCCCGTCAATCCCCCATCTTTAATAACCCCCCCGTCAATCACCCATTTTTAATAACCCCCCCCGTCAATCCCCCATCTTTAATAACTCACCCGGTGATTCCTCCAACTTTAATAACCCCCCCTGTCAATATTCCGTCTTTAATAACCCCCCCGTCAATCCTCCATCTTTAATAACCCCCCTGTCAATCCTCCATCTTTAATAACCCCCCTGTCAATCCCCCATCTTTAATAACCCCCCTGTCAATCCTCCATCTTTAATAACCCTGCCCGTCAATCCCCATCTTTAATAACTCACCCCGTCAAACCCCCATCTTTAATAACCCCCCCCGTCAATCCTCCATCTTTAATAACCCCCCCGTCCATCCCCCATCTTTAATAACTCACCTCGTCAATCCCCCATCTTTAATAACCCCCCCCGTGAATCATCCGTATTTATTAACCCCCCTGTCAATCCCCATCTTTAATAACCCCCCACGTCAATCCTCCATCTTTAATAACCCCCCCATCAATCCCCCATCTTTAATAACCCACCCTGTCAATGTTCCGTCTTTACTAACCCCCCCGTCAATCCCCCATCTTTAATAACCCACCCCGTCAATGTTCCGTCTTTAATAACCCACCCCGTCAATCCCCCATCTTTAATAACCCACCCTGTCAATGTTCCGTCTTTAATAACCCACCCCGTCAATCCCCCATCTTTAATAACCCCCCGTCAATCCCCCATCTTTAATAACCCACCCTGTCAATCCCCCATCTTTAATAACCCACCCTGTCAATGTTCCGTCTTTAATAAACCACCCGTCAATCCCCCATCTTTAATAAACCCCCCGTCAATCCCCCATCTTTAATAACCCACCCCGTCAATCCCCCATCTTTAATAACCCACCCTGTCAATGTTCCGTCTTTAATAACCCCCCCCATCAATCCCCCATCTTTAATAACCCCCCCATCAATCCCCCATCTTTAATAACCCCCCCATCAATCCCCCATCTTTAATAACCCCCATGTCAATATTCCGTCTTTAATAACCCCCATGTCAATCCTCCATCTTTAACAAGCAGCCCTGTTAATCTGCCATTTTTAATAACCCACCTTGTCAATATTTGCTCTCTGGATAGCTAGCTCCTGTGTAAAACAAGAAGGTGGGACATATTTTGAGCAGAAATGATTGTATACATTATGAAAATAAACTCGCGCAAGTTTCTCATTCGCTGTCCAACACCTTACATGCTGTTGTGACAATTTTTGTTCACACTTATCAATTGGCATTTGTTGAATTTTGCTATCACTCATCTCATTGTAGTTGTGGACCCTGACCAGCAGATGGTGGTGTGCTGCGAGTTTTTGAAGTCTTGGAATTAACATAACTTCCACTCAGAAGTGTTCATGGTCTTATTTCCTTCTTATCCTTTCTTGCAAAGTGAGCGTTGCTGGCTAGGCCAGCATTTATTACCCATGCCTAATTGCCCTTGAGAAGGTGGTGGTGAGCTGCCTTCTTGAACCGCTGCAGTCCATGTGGTGTAGGTACATCCACAGTGCTGTTAGGGAGGGAGTTCCAGGATTTTGACCCAGCGACAGTGAAGGAACGGTGATATATTTCCAAGTCAGGATGGTGAGTGGCTTGGAGGGGAACTTGCAGTTGGTGGTGTTCCCATGATCTTCTGATCGTCTGCAACTGAAGGAGTAACACAGATCCTGTGATTGGTCAGTTTTGATCATTTACCCGCACTGAAACTTTTGAGTAGATCTCTCAATGATGCAGTATTTGACCCTCTCTGTTTTCCACCCAACTGCTTTAGGAGCAGAAGGTAAAACTGGAATGGCCGCCATAGCAGACCCCAACAATCAGATAGACTTGGAGACCTTCTACACAGACCTCGAGGTGGCTCTGCCTCCATATGCTCGGCCCGTGTTCCTGCGGATACTGCCAGCAGTGAGCAAGACAGGTACCAGGCTCTCCCAACGGACGGAAACTCTGCAGCGCTTCCCCAATACTAACCCTCTGACAGTGCGACGCTCCCTTAGTACTGGACCCCCGACAGTGCTGTGCTCCCTCAGTACTGCCCCTCAGATATTGCGGCGCTCCCTCAGTACTGCCCCTCGGACAGTGCGGCGCTCCTTCACTAGTGCGGCGCTCCCTCAGTGCTGCCAGTCGGACAGTGTGGTGCTCCCTCAGTATTTCCCCTCGGACAGCGCGGCGCTCCCTCAGTATTTCCCCTCGGACAGCGCGGCGCTCCCTCAGTATTTCCCCTCGGACAGTGCGGCGCTCCCTCAGTATTTCCCCTCGGACAGTGCGGCGCTCCCTCAGTATTTCCCCTCGGACAGTGCGGCGCTCCCTCAGTATTTCCCCTCAGACAGTGCGGCGCTCCCTCAGTATTTCCCCTCGGACAGTGCGGCGCTCCCTCAGTATTTCCCCTCAGACAGCGCGGCGCTCCCTCAGTATTTCCCCTCAGACAGTGCGGCACTCCCTCAGTATTTCCCCTCGGACAGCGTGGCGCTCCCTCATTATTTCCCCTCGGACAGCGCGGCACTCCCTCAGTATTTCCCCTCGGACAGCGCGGCACTCCTTCAGTAGTGCGGCACTCCCTCAGTGCCCCTCAGAGTGTCAAGCCTAGATCAGGTCTGTGGAGTAGGGCTTGCATCCACAATCTCCTGACTCTGAGACCCGCGTGCTCCTGAGCCACAGCTAACGTTAAGTAATTGCTTTCCCGACTCTGACGTTTCATTTTTCCTTCATGTTCCCAGGAACATTCAAATTCCAAAAAACAGACATGAGAAAGGAAGGATTTGACCCCAGAGTCATTAAGGACAGACTTTATCTCCTGGATCAGAAACAACAGAAGTATGTCCCTTTGGACGAAGAACTCTTCAAAAGCATCCAGTCAGGGAAACAGAAGCTGTGATTAAAAATGGATATATCTATAAATATATGTTTACCTCACCCTTACTGCTGTCAGTAGCCATAAAAAGCAAAAGGGATAATTAATTCAGTTCTGTTACTTGACCAGATTTGCATGTACAGAAACTTTACAGAGATTTCCATTATTTTTCTTTATCTAAGTTTATTACAGATTTGCTAGTAATTTATGAAGAGCAGTTATCACAATTTTGCACAAGAGAATTACAGTTAATTTTTATTGTCTGTGTCGTTTGGTTTGGTGATCTTCAATTGGGATGGAGCGTTTTATTTATTTGTTTCTTCTTCAGAGCTCTGTATAGCATCCTCAAGTGTTTGAAAATGTAATTAAACAGGATCCGAAAGGGGAGATGGGCTGTCACGATTTGATCTCCCGCTGAAATATCACTCAGTCTTGGTCCGTTACCACCTTTAAACTTATTGATCCTGGGTGCAGGGAGGGATGTGTCCAAACTTAGACTCCGTACCTAAGGAAGGATATATTTTGCCTTGTGCAGCAAAGATTCACTGGGTAGCTTCCTGGGATGAGAGAGCTGTCCTCTGAGCAGAGATCGAGTAGATCTTTGTTTATTTGTTCGTGGGATGTGGGCATCTTTGGCTAGGCCGGCAATTTTATTGCCCATCGCCTTCTTGAACCGCTGCAGTCCATGTGGTGTAGGTACGCCCACAGTGCTGTTAGGGAGGGAGTTCCAGGATTTTGACCCCGTGACAGTGAAGGAACGGCGATGTATTTCCAAGTCAGGATGGTGAGTGACTTGGAGCGTAACTTGCAGGTGGTGGTGTTCCCATGTGTCTGCTGCCCTCGTCCTTCTAGGTGGTAGAGGTCGTGGGTTTGGAAGGTGCTGTCGAAGGAGCCTTGGTGAGTTCCTGCAGTGCATCTTGTAGATGGTACACACTGCTGCCACACACTGGGTGTCGGTGGGGAGGGAGTCGATGTTTAAGCTGGTGGATGGGGTGCATATCAAGTGGGCTGCTTTGTCCTGGACGGTGTCAAGCTTCTTGAGTGTTTTTGGAGCTGCACTCACCCAGGCAAGTGGAGAGTATTCCATCACACTCCTGACTTGTTCCTTGTAGATGTTGGACAAGCTTTGGGGAGTCAGGAGGTGAGTTACTCCCAGTCTCTAACCTGCTCTTGTAGCCACAGTATTTATATGGCTAGTCCAGTTCAGTTCCTGGTCGAGGATAGGAGGGAATGCGGTGTTAAGGTTACAATCAGTTCAGCCATGATCTTATTGAAAGGCAGAGCAGGCTCAAAGGGCTGAGTGGCCTACTCCTGCTCCTAATTCATATGTTTGTATGTCAATGGTAAACCACAGGAAGTTGATATTGGGGGATTCAGCGATGGTAGCGCCATTCAGTGTTGGGGGTGATGGTTAGGTTCTCTCTTGTTGGAGATGGTCATCGCCTGGCAATTGGGCATGAATGTTACTTGCCACTTCTCAGCCCAAGCCTGGACATTGTCCAGGTCTTGCTGCATTTAGACATGGGCTGCTTCAGTACCTGAGGAGTCACGTATGGTGCTAAACATTGTGCAATCATCAGCGAACATCCCTGCTTCTGACCTTATGAAGGAAGGAAGGTCATTGAAGAAGTAGGTGAAGATAGTTGGGCCTAGGACACTACCTTGAGGAACTCCTGCAGTGATGTCCCAAGACTAATGATTGACCTCTAACAACCACAACCATCTTCCTTTGTGCTAGGTATGACTCCAACAGACATATAGAATGCATCTATATTCTTTGGAGCTTAAAAGAATGAGAGGTGATCTCAGTGACACTGTGACACAATATAAAATTCTTAGAGGGTTTGACAGGCTAGGTGCAGAGAGATGAAATTCCCTGGCTGGAAAGTCTAGAACACAGGGACACAGATAAGGGGTCGATCATTTGGGACAGAGATGAGGAGAAGTTTGTTCACTCAAAGGGTTATCTTATGAGGAAAGGTTGAACAGATCAGGCCCATACCCACTGGAGTTTAGAGGAATGAGAGGTGATCTTTCTGAGGGGACTTGACAGGTTTTGCCCTTGAAGCAGGAGTCTAGAACTGGGGACACGGTTTAAAAATCAGGGCTCTCATCCATTTAAGACGGAGATGAGGTGAAACTTTTTCTCTCAGAGGAATGTGTGGCACTCTATGCTCCTATGTTCTTCCCCAGAGAGCAGTGGAGGTTGGGTCATTGAATATATTCAAGGCTGAGTTAGATAGATTTTTGATAGACTAGAGAGTCAAGGGTTATGCGGGGGTTGGGGGGGAGGAGATAACAAAGTGGAGTTGAGGTCACAGTCAGATTAGCAACCTTATTGAATGGTGAAACAAGCCCGAGGGGCCGAATGGCCTACTCCATCTCTTCGTTCTTGTGAATCTTCCTTTCATTGTTGGTGGTCTCCTGCACTGTGGGACCCCCTGGTCTCCTGCACTGTGGGACCCCGTGATCTCCTGCACTGTGGGACCCCGTGATCTCCTGCACTGTGGAGCCCGGCCTCGATCTCTCCCGAGATGGTGAAGGTTTCTCGGACTTTTTTGGTTGGAGTTATTGCAAGATCCTGGGATGGGCCAGGACAAGGCGCAGAGAGATTCGGAGTTTCACTCCTCATGGCAGCTTCAATGTGAACGGTCTGATGGGATGGAAGATCCCCTATTTTCTGATGAAAGGGAGATGAGTTGGGGCATTCTAGTGGGTAAGGGCCTGCTACACAAATCTGCTCCCAAGGAGCACTAGGCGGGAAGGTTGTCACCATCAGCTGGACAGCCAACCCAGCGGGAATCAGGGAAGGTGCAGTTAAAGGAGGCGGTATTTGCGTTTCTGCATCATCCAATGCATTTGCATTACTCAAATCTTGCCACTGGGCGACACTGTGCGGGTATGGGGGTGCCAGCCTGCAGTAGAACCTCTTCAGCAATCAAAGGCCTTTGTTCTAAATCATGCTCAGTGAGTACCTAGTATGATGAGGTCTGGATTGAGCACCGGCGAAATTTAGTGCACTGGTGTTCAACCCCTTCTATAATTTACCTCACTATAGTGTAGTTCACTGTGTTAACACAGCCGATGTTAATTGCTGTGCAAACCAAACCCCAGGGGGAAACTTTTCCCTACAGGCCATACTTTTTTTTTTTGTATTCTGAAAATGAGAAGAAGATGTACCGATCCCAGCAGCAAGAAATCCAGTAACACTTTTAGGATTTTGAAAATTAAAAGTAAAAGTTTTATTAACAAGAAGAAAAGAAAACTTGTGCAACTGTAAGCTTGTGTGCTTAAATAAAGTTAGTCTTACAAAACGTTCCCCCAAAGGACTCCCTAATTGATCAGACCCACAAGTAAACGCCTTCCAGGCAACACTTACTTATAGATTTTAACTGTAAAAATCAGTAATATTACTCAAGGCACACTGCTGTAGCTTTAATGAAGGCATACCACATGATCTCTAGCTCTCTTTCACTCTGCTGTGGAAACCCAAGACTTCAGAACAAATCTGCTTCTTGTAGCCTAAGACTTTTCTGGCTTAAATGGATGGTTGATTCAAACTGCATCTTCTCCCAGCCGGTAGCTACAGCTAACAGCTACATCTCACAGCTCAGCTCCCAGCTCTACCTCAACAGCTCACCACAGTGACTCGAAAATACCTTTTCTCCCCTTTCATCTCAGGTTCCATTGTTCTCACACCTCTTTGAAACTTAAATCCTTCCAAATATAAAATCTTTCCTATTTCTATTTTGTCTTTGTTTTCGGGTCAATAAAATATAATACCCCACTTCTACTTACCTATGGAACTCATGCAAGGTGCACACATATTTCCTGTCTCCTCTGACTTCCCTTTGATATTCAAACAAACTCTCAAATTATCTAAAAATTCAAATGTTGGGTCTAACCTATTCACTTGTACCTCAAATCTAACACCTCTATCCTTTCCTGTTTCAAACTCCACAGACAACCTGTCTCCTAGTAACCTCTGCCCAGCTCAATTAAATCATTTACACAGACATAATGCCTTCTTTACAGAATAACACAATATTCTACAAAATATTAAAAAGAATAACCTCCATTTCTCACAACTGGCCTACATTGAGCTCCCAGCCTGGCAACGCTTTAATTTTAAAATTCTCATCCTTGTTTTCAAATCCCTCCATGGCTTTGACCCCTCCCTTTCTCTCTAACTTTCTCCAGCCCCACAACTGTCCTAAATCTCTGCTCGCCTCCAATTGTGGCCTCTTAAGCATCACTGATTTTAATCGTTCCACCACTGGTGGCCGTGCCTTCAGCTGCCTAGGCCCCAAGGGCTAGAAATCCCTCCGCTATGTCTCAGCCTCTCTCCCCCTTCCCCCTCGCTGGGTCAAAATCCTGGAACTCCCTCCCTAACAGCACTGTGGGTGTACCTACACCACATGGACTGCAGCGGTTCAAGAAGGCCGTTCACCACCGCCTTCTCAAGGGCAATTAGGGATGGGCAATAAATGCTGGCCTAGCCAGTGTCGCCCACATCCCATGAAAGGATTAAAAAGAAGATGCCCCATAAGGCCTACCGCTTTGACCAAGCTTTTGGTTACCTGCCCTATTAATTCTAATGCTCCTTTGGTGTCAGTTTTTGTTAGATTACTCTCCTGTGAAGCATCTTGGAACATTTTCTCATTATTGGCACCATATAAATGCAAATTGCTGTTGTCAAATGAGCAGCGAGGTTGACCTCATGAACAAATAAGACAGAGTAAAGGGGTAGAGAATATAATCCTGATTGAGGTGACAGCACTGGAAACCAAATACAGTGCTTATACCTGTGTGTCTCCTGTTGGAATGACTTATTTTAGGATGAGGTAAATGTTGCGTTGACCAAGATGGCAGACATGGGGCAAATTAAACTCACCTCTGCTTCCCTAGCAACAGAATCTGCATCAGACGCTCTCGGGTCAGCTGCAGCACACGACACGTGAAAAGCGCCCTCTCCTCCACTTCTGTAATTTGCCTTGGCCCCAGCTTCTCAAATCTACTCCCTCACCTGGCAGAGTGGCTTCCTACCATCTCCCATGGCAACCGCTTTGGTGTCCTCTCCGGCTCTCACAGATCATTTCGGGGTTGGAATCACCGTGGGCAGAATTTTATGACGTCGGGCGAGCGTGCTGACATCGTCGCGCACTCGCGCGATATTTCGCTCGGCGGGCGCACGGGAGAGTCGGCAGCATGCCCACCAACAATTAAGAGGCCTATTAAGACCATTAACATACTAATTAGGAGCGATTTATCACGGCAGCCTTTGGATTTTGAGGAAACCTCACCCACTGGCAGGATGAGGCTTCCAAGATTGATTTTAAAAAATAAAAACGTGTTGACAGAATCTTTATTATCTATATGTTCAGGCGAGTGATTCCTATGTGGGGGACATTATTTTCTAGCATTTCGTAACCTTTCTATTTGTGTTTTAAATTCTTCAGCTCCCTGGGGCTCCCGCCCACCCCACCCCGGCAGCGCTGAGCTTAGCGCGCCTTTCACGCTGGCCGGCCGCTAATTGGCCAGTCGGCGTGAAATCGCGGTCGGGGACCGATCTCAGGCGGCTGTTTCCCGGGCCTGCCCGCCCGATGACCCGAAAACCCTGCCTTGTGTGTCCAGGAAGCAATGGGTTAAAGAAGGGCCCGAACCGACTGCCCTCCGGGACCTTGAAAGCCACAGAGGGAGGTTGTCTCTCGAGCTTGTAGCCAGTTGCCTGTGCACTAGTTCGCCTCTTGCTCCATCCGGTGGGGGTTACTCGGTACCACCAGGTGAGAGACTGTGGTGAAGAACACGGTGTGATACGAGCGGCCAGTTCACTATCACTAACGTGGGTTAAAATGACCCTCCCCGTCCCGCTCTGTGTCTTCCTTTGGACTGGCTCCACCTGCTCCGACTCAAAAACTTTTGCATCCGCGTCGGATAGAATCCCTGAGGTTTACAGCCCCGAGACCATTCAGCCCATCGCACCTGTGCCAGCTCTGGGAAAAAGTTCTCCAATTGGTCCCATATCCTCACACTTGGCCACAAACCCTTTTAAAATTTTTGACTTTCAAATATTTAACTACTTGCCTTTTCTGAAAACAACACGTGTCCTGCTTGCTGTTCAGAAAAGGAAGGCCTTTTTACTTTTAATACCCACTGTCAACATTAACTGCTTGCAATTAAAACACAGGTCAGATGCTAAAGTATCACAAAGGGCATTGGTGAGACTACATCTAGAGTACTATGTGCAGATCTAGTCTCCTTAGTTAACCAGGGATTCTATTAGCATTGGAAGCAGTTCAGAGAAGGTTCACGAGGTTGATTCCTGGGATGAAGATGTTGACTTATGAGGAAAGGCTGAGCAGGTTGGGCCTAAACGCATTGGAGTTTAGAAGAGAGATCTGATCCTATTGAAACATGTAAGATTCTGAGGGGGCTTGACAGAGTGGATGCTGAGAGAATGTTTCCCCCCCAGTGGGGCATTTAGAACTAGGGGGGCACAGTTTGAAAATACGGGCTCTTCCATTTAAGGTGGAGATGAGGAGGGATTCCTTCTCTCAGGGAGTCATTAGTGTTTGGAATTCTCTTCCACAGAGAGCAGTGGAGGCTGGGTCATTGAATATATTCAAGCCTGAGTTAGAGGAGGCGGTGGTGTAGTGGTATTGTCACTGGTCTAGTAATCCAGAGACCCAGGGTAATGCTCTGGGGACCCAGGTTCGAATCCCGCCATGGCAGATGATGGAATTTGAATTCAATAAAAACCTGGAATTAAAAGTCTAATGATGACCCATGAAACCATTGTCGATTGTCGTAAAAACCCATCTGGTTCACTAATGTCCTTTAGGGAAGGAAATCTGTCGTCCTTACCTGGTCTGGCCTACATGTGACTTCACATTCATGGCAATGTGGTTGACTCTTAAATGCCCTCTGAAATGGCCTAGCAAGCCACTCAGTTGTATCAAACTGCAACAAAGTCACAGAAAAGGCAATGGAAAAGGCACCTAGGCACTGGAAAAGACAACGGCAAACTCAGCCCTGTTGACCCCACAAAGTCCTCCTTCATCTGGGGGCTAGTGCCAGAATTGGGGAGAGCTGTCTCATAGACTAGTCAAGCAACAGCCTGACATAGTCATCCTCACGGAACCATACCTTACAGATAATGTCCCAGACTCCACCATCGCTGTGGGCCATTAGCAGCAGCAGAATTGTACTCGAACACAATCTGTAACTTCATGACCCAGCATATCCTGCCGCTCTACCATTACCATCAAGCCAGGGGATCAACCCTGGTTCAATGAAGAGTGCAGGAGGGCATGCCAGGAGCAGCACCAGGCATACCTAACAATGAAGTGTCAACCTGGTGAAACTATAACACAGGACTACTTCCATGCCAAACGGCATAAGTAGCAAGTGATAGACAGAGCTAAGCGATCTCACAACCAATGGATCAGATCTAAGCTCTGCGGTCCTGTTACATCCAGTCATGAATGGTGGTGGACAATTGAACAACTCACTGGAGGAGGAGACTTCACAAATATCCCCATCCTCAATGATGGAGGAGCCCAGCACATCAGTGCAAAGGATAAGGCTGAAGCATTTGCTACAATCCTCAGCCAGAAGTGCCGAGTGGATGATCCACCTCGGCCCCCTCCGGAGGTCCACAACATCACAGATGCCAGTCTTCAGCCAATTCAATTCACTCCACATGATATCAAGAAATGGCTGAAGGCACTGGATACTGCAAAGGCCATGGGCCCTGACAATATTCCAGTAATGGTGCTGAAGACTTGTGCTCCAGAACTTGCCGCGCCCCTACCCAGTACAGCTACAACACAGGCATCTACCCGGCTATGTGGAAAATTGCCCAGGTATGTCCTGTACACAAAAAGCAAGACAAATCCAACCTGGCCAATTACCGCCCCATCAGTCTACTCTCGATCATCAGTAAAGTAATGGAAGGGGACATCAACGGTGCTATAAAGCAGCACTTGCTTAGCAATAACCTGCTCACTGACGCTCAGTTTGGGTTCCGCCAGGGCTACTCAGCTCCTGACCTCATTACAGCCTTTGTTCAAACATGGACAAAAGAGCTGAACTCCTGAGGTGAGGTGAGAGTGACTGCCCTTGACATCAAGGCCACATTTGACCAAGTGTGGCATCAAGGAGCCCTAGCAAAACTGGAGTCAATGGGAATCAGGGGGAAATTTTCACTGGCTGGGAGTCATATCTAGCACGAAGGAAGATGGTTGTGGTTGTTGGAGGTCAGTCATCTCAGCTCCTGGACATCACAGCAGGAGTTCCTCAGGGTAGTGTCCTTGGCCCAACCATCTTCAGCTGCTTCATCTTCAATAAGGTCAAAAGTGGGGATGTTCGCTGATGATTGCACAATGTTCAGCACTATTCTTGACTCCTCAGATACTGAAGCAGCCCATGTCCAAATGCAGCAAGACCTGGACAATATCCAGGCTTGGGTTGACAAGTCATAAGTAATATTCGTGCCACACAAGTGCCAGGCAATGACCATCTCCAACAAGAGAGAATCCAACCATCGCCCCTTGATGTTCAATGGCATTACCATCACTGAATTCCCCACTATCAACATCCTGGGGGTTACCATTGACCAGAAACTGAACTGGACTGGCCATATAAATACTTTGGCTACAAGAGCAAGTCAGAGGCTGGGAATTTTGTGGAGAGTAACTCACCAACTGACTCCCCAAAGCCTGTCCACCATCTACCAGGCACAAGTCAGGAGTGTGATGGAATACTCCCCACTTGCCTGAATGAGTGCACCTCCCACAACTCTCAAGAAGCTTGACACCATCCAGGACAAAGCACCCCATCCACGAACATTCATTCCCTCCACCACTGATACACAGTAACAGCAGTCTGTACCATCTACAAGATGTACTGCAGCAATTCATCAAGGCTCCTTAGACAGCACCTTCCAAACCATGGACCACTACTATCCAGAAGGACAAGGGCAGATAGATGGGAACACCACCACCTGGAAGTTCCCCTCCAAGTCACGCACCTCCCTGAGTTGGAAATATATTGTCGCTTCACTGTCGCTGGGTCAAAATCCTGGAACTCCCTTCCTAACAGCACTGTGGATGTACCTACACCACATGGACTGCAGCGATTCAAGAAGGCAGCTCACCACCACCTTCTCAAGGGCAACTAGGAATTGACAATAGATGCTGTCCCTGCCAGTGAAGCCCACATCCCCTGAATGAATAAAAAAAGATTTTGATTGACAAGGGAGTCAAAGATTATGAGGGGACAGGCAGGAAAGCGGAGTTAAGGCCACCTCAGATCTGCCATCATCTTATTGACTGGTGGAGCAGGCTTGATGGGCCGAATGGTCTACTCCTGCTCTTTCCAGTGCATTTTTAGAAGAGGTCCTTCAGTGCTGTGACATAGAGTCATTATAGCACAGAAGGAGGCCATTCTGTCCATCGAGTTCATGCCAGCTCTCTGTAGAGCAATCCAGTCAGTCGCATTCCCCCACTCTATCCCTGAAGCCCTGCAGGTTTGTTTCCCCTCAAGTGCCCATCCAATTTCATTTTGAAATCATTCATCGCCTCTACTTCCACCACCCTCTCTGGCAATGAGACCAAACAGGTGAAGGAATCTTGGCTTATTTTATCCCCCACCCACAGTGAATCAATTTTAGCGTCCCCTCTATTACCGTGGCTAAGTTTTGGCCAGGGATATAGGGACATCAGTAAGTTACTTAGCCCTTCAAACCAACTGCCATTGGTAGAAACACAGAAACTAGGAGCAGGAGTAGGCCATTTGGCCCTTCAGGCCTGCTCCGCCATTCAATATGGTCATGGCTGATCCTCTTTCTCAACACCATATTCCCGCTTTCTCTTCATACCCCTTGATGCCCCTAATATCCAAAAAATTATCAATTTCTTTCTTGAATACACTCAGTGACCCGGCCTCCACAGCCTTCTGTGGTAGAGAATTCCACAGGTTGACCACCCTCTGAGTGAAGAAACTTTTCCTCATCTCAGTCCTAAATGGCCTGCCCCGTATCCTGAGACTGTGGCCCCTGGTTCTAGACTCCCCAATCAGGGGAAACATCCTCCCTGCATCTAGTCTGTCTAGCCCTGTTAGAATTTTATATGTTTCAATCAGATCCCCTCTCATTCTACTAAACTCTAGTGAATACAGGCCCAGTCGGACCAATCTCTCCTCATGCGACAGTCCTGCCATCCCCGCTATCATCCTAGTGAACCTCCGCTGCACTCCCAAGACCAAAACTGCACGCAATACTCCGGTGTGGTCTCACCAAGGCCTTGTATAACTGCAGTAAGAAATCCCTATTGCTGAACTCAAATCCTCTTGCAATGAAGGCCAACATACCATTTGCCTTCCTAATTGCTTGCTGCACCTGTCTATTTACTTTCATTGACTAGTGTACAGGGACACCCAGATCCCTTTATACATCCACATTTCCCAATATATCACCTTTTAAATAATACTCCGTCACCATTTAAATAATACTCATAATAATTCAAGGGGAAGCGCAGAGGGGTAAGGCTTCAGGATCCTCTGTCTTGGCTATGCTTGTTCTGATGTTATCCTGCATGGCAACTGAAGAGAACGCTTCCCTTCCATTGGCTGCGAGGAGAGCCACAATTTACCAATGACTGGTCGAATTCACTGTGGACGCACTAGCCCACATCCTCTGATTTTTTTTCCGTGTGCAGCTTGCAGTTAGTCCTCAGCAATCGCCCCCTGTTGACCTTGCAGCCACTGATTATGCAGCAGTACATGATATAGAGTAAATCCCCACAGGAATAAGCAATAATGTAGCCTTATGTGTCGTATATACTATTGCAGTAGGAGCTTTCCCAGCTTGGTCAGTACAATGTGATTGGAATGATTACTCATTCGGTGTGGGTAAATCATAGGTGATAAGTGAAAGCTCAGAATAATAGGGTGTATATCTTCTCTCAGATGTTATAAGTGTCCTAACGTTAATGAGCTTGGACATTCTCTATTCAGCTTCTTGTGGGTTTAGTTTTCACCAGTCGATAATTCAGCACTATTACGTGGTCTGAATCATTCAGCCTGCGAGTATTACTGGACTGGAAGCAGTAAATGTAACATTGATGCAGCAGGAAGTGGTGCACTGAATTTGGAATCATTAATGGAGCAGGGGAAGGGAGCCCAATTCTGCATCTGACACAGGCCGTACTGCCCAGGGAATGTTTAGATCATAAAATCATAAGAAATAGGAGCAGGAGTAGGCCATTCAGCCCATTGAGCCTCCTCCATCATTCAATAAGGTCATGGCTGATCTGATTGTGACCTTAACTCAACTTTCCTGACTGCCACTCCCCATAACCCTTGATTGACTCCCTTGTCGATCGAAAATCTGTCTGACTAAGCCTTGAATATATTCAATGACCCAGCCTCCACTGCTCACCGGGAAACAGAATCCCAAACGCTTACGACCCTCTGAGAGATTTAAGGTGAATGGTAGGAGGATTAAAGGGGACATGAAGAAAAGAATTTTCACCCAGAGAGTGTCAGGCATCTGGAATTCACTGCCTGAGTTGGTGGTTGAGGCTCAAATGCACAACTCATTTAAAAGGTACCTGGATCTGCATCTGAAGCGCTGTAACCTGCAAGGCTATGGGCCAGGTGCTGGAACGTGGGATTAAAATGAGGGCTAGCTTCTGTTTTCTTTTTTTATGGCTGGCGCAGACACAATGGGCTGAATGGCCTATTTCTGCTCCTTAACTTTTCTATGGTTCTATAGAAGAAATTCCTTCTCATCTCCATCTTAAATGGGAGGGCCCTTATTCTGAAACTGTGCCCCCTCGTTCTAGATTTCTCCAGGAGGGGAAATATTCTCTCAGCATCTCGCCTGTCAAGTCCCCTCAGAAACCTGTATGTTTCCATAATGACATCATCTCTCGGTTTTCTAAACTCCAATGAGTATAGGCCCAACCTGCTCAACCTTTCCTCATAAGATCATTTCATCCCAGGGATCAGCTTAATTTAATACAGCACGGAAATGATCTGAACACATGTCCACAGCACAAAGCTGCCCCAAGCGGACAAAGGTTGATGTTGTCAGAACAAGGTGGGTGGCACAGAAAGTGATGCCAAAGTGCATAAGCAGGCACAATGCTGAGTATAGAGGTTTAAAAACTCTGTCTGGGCAGAGTGGAAGAAACGTTTTTTAAGATTCATTTTTGGGATTTGAGCATTGCTGGCAAGGCTAACGTTTATTGGCCATCCCTATTTTCCCTTGAGAGGGTAGCGGTGAACCGCTTTGCATGCTATATGATGTAGGTACACCCAAAGCCCTCTTTCATCCTGTGGTGATCTGGTACAACTGAGTGGCTTACTCAGCCATTCCAGAGAGCAGTTAGGAGTCAACCACTCGCTGTGGGTCTGGAGTCACATGTAGGACAGACTAGGTAAGGACAATGGATTTCCTTCCCTAGAGGACAATAGCGAACCAGGTTAGTTTTTACGACGATCCAGTAATTTCATGATCATTATTAATGAAACTAGCATTTCATTCCTGATTTATTCATTGAATTTAAATTTCCCCAGCTGCTGTGGTGGGATTTGAGTTTATTTGTCTCTGGAATTTTAGCCCGGGTCTTTGGATTACTAGTCCAGGAATATTACTGTCCCCCTCAGCTGAGCTCTGCATCTGATCCATCTTACATTGGCCCATGCCCTGTGCTGGGCCTTGGGCTTAAAATTTGGCCAACACTCAGTGTGTTTCTAAGGGAATGCTGCATTGTTTGAGATACCTTCCTGTAGACAAGGCCTTAAACTGGGGACAAGCCTGCTTGTTTGGGTGGACATTAGGAGGCATGGCTGCCAAGGCTCCTTTAACTTGCTCCAAGTCTCATTCCCCTATCCCCCTGTGCTCGTGGACCTATATTGGGTCCTGGTCAACTAACGCCTTGATTTGAAAATTCTCATTGTTTTCAAATCTCTCCATGGCCTCGCCCTCCCTGTCTCTGTAATCTCCTCCAGCCCCACAACCCTCTGAGATATCTACCCTCTTCTAATTCTGGCCTCTTGTGCATTCCCAGTAATAATTGCTCCGCCATTGGCAGCCGTGCCTTCAGTTGCCCGGACCCTAAGCTTGGAATTCCCTCCCTACACCTCTCTGCCTCTCTCCCTCACTTTCCTCCTTAAAACCTACCGCTTTGACCAAGGTTTTGGTCATCTGACCTAATATCTTATGTGACTTGATTCCATATTTTGTTTTACAATGTGCCTGTGAAGTGCTCCTTGGGGTCCAGTGAAATCATGAGGAGTCAAATTCAGTTGACACAAAAGTTACCAGCAATTCCCATCGGCAAAATAGCAAAAGCAATAGAACAATCCCAAAATTCCACAGCGGTTGATCCGGATTTGCTGAACTTGAGAAATAATGCTGAAATCAAGGGTCATGTGACCATGCCAGACAATCAAAGCTGAGAGCCTGGACCTAAACGCAAGTTAAAAGTGTTGTCGATCGAGAGAGAAGGTGAAACTGATAGAGCAAGTGGAAAACTGTGGCGTGGAGCAGAAAACAGACATCGCAAAACAACGGAAGGTTTCACCATTGAGCTTGTCCACCATTCTGAAAACCAAGCAGAACATCCTGGAACGTTTGGACAAGCGGATATCTCCCCAGCAAGGAGGAAGATGAGGACGGCCGCCTATCCAGGCATTAAAGAAACTCTGCTAACATGGTCCAAGGCAGCCCGATCAGAGAATGTTCCCGGCTCCGGTCCAATCAGAAGGAAAGGGGAGTCTCCATGAGAAGCAGCTAGGCCACAGGGAGTTCACCTGCAGCAATGTATGGCTGGACTGATTCGAAACAAGGCATGGCATCATCTTCCGTGCGGTAAGTGGTGAGGGCTCTGACCTTACGACTGCAATGACAGATGTTTGTCTCCAAAGTGGCCTTGATCACGTCTTGAACAACTATGCACCACGAGACATTTTTAACGTGGATGAAACCGCATTGTTTTACCGTCTTTTTCCAGACCACTCTTATGATGTTTAAGAGGCACATGTGTCATGGCAGAAAGCGGGGCAAGGAACGCCTCACTGCTTTGGCCTGTGCCAACATAGATGGCGCCAAAAAGCTGCCTCTTCTCATGATAGGAAAGTCTCAGACGCCACAGTGCTTTGCCAAGGTCCAGACACTCCCCACACAGGACGAGGCAAATAAAACTGCCTGGATGGCTGCCAGTATTTTTGAGGAATGGGTCAGGAAAGTGAACAATGTATCAATGAAAGAAAATGAAGACTGCCCTCATCATGGACAACTGCCCCACACATTCAACATCGCCGGTCTCAAGAGCATTAAGTTGATGTTCTCGTCTCCCAACACCATCAAGCTTCAGCCAATAGATCAGGGGTCGATGAGAAACTTGGAAATCCACTACCAATGGCAGCTGATCTCTCAGCTTATTGAGGTCACCGATATGAAACAGAAATACAATCTAACTGTACCAGGGGCCATGTTGATGCTGCAAAAGGCTTGGAAGATGGTGAAGGAAGGCACAATCGTAAACTGCTTCAACCACGCTGGGTTCAAACAGGTTACGGCCGCACAAGACAACGAGAATGAGGAGGGGCAGTGTGAAACCAGCCATCCCGATGACGAGGCTCACCTGCAGGGGGGCCGGTATGGGGAATTCGGCAGAGACAGCCATGGGACATTTACATACGACACATGACGGAACTAACAGGTGATACAATCGTAGATGCTGTACGTTCTTCAGCTGAGGAAGCCAATGACCCGGAAGATTCCTGAAGAATACCCACCTGTTTCCCTAGTTGATGCTATGAAGGCTGTGGCTCCAGGATTTCACACTGCAGCACAAAA
Organism: Cetorhinus maximus; assembly: GCF_964194155.1. Classification (NCBI taxonomy): domain Eukaryota; kingdom Metazoa; phylum Chordata; class Chondrichthyes; order Lamniformes; family Cetorhinidae; genus Cetorhinus; species Cetorhinus maximus. Next base: position 18,154,415 of record NC_135888.1, on the reverse strand, counting down.
ACACCAAAAACATGTTCGACTGCATTGGTGACATGGCCGACTGTGTCCCGCACGTCCGGAAACCACACACGAAGCAGATAAAGATTTTCTGGTTCTAACTCCCAATGTTTCTCAAGGTCAATACAACGTAAACTATGAACAAATGGAATAAAGATTTTTTCACTCCTTTACTGTGTGATCCTTTATTTGAATCTGAAAAACAGAAAGTAATGTGTTCTTAAAGGCACATTGGGTTACATAGAGTCAGACCATCCTCTTGGCTATCTATCACAATGTTCTGCTTAACCCAAATTTGAAGGCGGCTCCTCTGGGATTTGACTCAGAGAGTTTATTGTGTTAATGACGAAAGGTGCTAAATAGAGGTTGTTGTTGATGATGGTAAGTTTGGTGTTCAGGAAGGATGAGGTGAGGTAGGCCTCAGGAGTTGGTTCAAACTGGCTGAAATGTGGAGTGAGTCTTCCACCTGTGTCCCGCTCAGGCCTCCCAAGGCTCTTGGCCACCCCCACACCACCGTCTCCCGCTGCCACCACTAATGAATGAACAGAGTGAGTTTGCAGAGTAACTCCTTACTTGATCCAGTATTGAAACAGCAGTCAGTGTGCGTGCTCAGGGGAAGTCGGGATGGGAAGAAGAGGGGGGAACAAGCTTATTTAGCACAGGGCCTTGTGTGTGAAGAACAGTGACTTGCGTAAGCTGGCAGTGTGGGGGGAAGTGGGTCTGTGCCTCAGCACAAATCAGGGCTCTCAGTTTGAGTAAGGAGGTGAAAGAGTTAGGATAAAGAAAGTCGCATCCCCAGCCCACCCCACCCCCCCTCCAACTACCCCCCCCCACCATCTTCCTGTAGCATTGAACAATCAGCTGAACTACAAGAAGTTGACTAATAATTCTTGGAAGAGCAGACAGACCAGATGAGTTTGGAATTTGGAATAGCTCCAGAGATAAATGACGCCTCTTCAAACTCAATCCACAGACTGATCTGTGGTGCTGACTTGAGCCTCTGTGCATTCACTGCCATTAGAATTAAAAAGAAATGAATTAAAATGCAGCCGCTGTCCGGTGGGAATCTCTCCTTCTCTCTTATTAATATAATTCCTCAGCTGAGATGATGAGACTGTAAGCACCAGTTGGCTGACTTCCACCTTCCTGTGTGAGTTCTAGATTGCTCCTGGCTCTCGCTGTTCAACCATGTCGGAGTCTGTATCAGGCTGCTCTCACTGTCTCCTCCTCCCCTCTTGTGTTCCGTATTCTCGGCTCACTCTAAGACTGACAGTGCTGCGTATATTTGACAGACTATGGATTAATGGTTAGGGTGCGGAAGGGCATGAAGATCGTCCAGTTCCATCGTCACTTTCACACTGAAATGGTGAGACAGGCACGGTATCGCCCCAAAGACTCACTGCGTGGAGCTGGTTGGTCCCCATGGACCTATTCATCCCTATAGCACCTTCTTCCTCACTGTGCTGGCCTACACCCGCTTTCCTCTGTTTCTCCCCACTTCCTCAGTTTGGCGGCTAGAGTTGCCAACTGTGATTGAATGTATTTCTGGAAGTTTCATCAGATGATTTTGCCCCCCACACTCCAGCCATTATTCAGCCAACACATCCCTCCTTGTGACACTCTGCCTCCCTACGCCAATTGGAAAGCAAAAAGACTCCTTACCCAATCGGATGATGTTTGACTGACACCAAAACAGCTCTTTTTCTCCCCATTTTCAATATTTTTACCTCCTGAAAAGAGAAATGTTCAAAGAAAGTGACAAAAAAGACAATCTTTTTTAATGTCCCGATGATTTTTTTTTCAGGTTTGCACACAGCAGTGTCCTAGAGATTGGTTTTCAATTCCTGGTGAGTCCAGGTCAAATACTGGAGGGTTGGCAACTCTCTTGGTGGCTGCTTTTTCAGCCCCACCCCTCCTGCCTTCTGGATCTCCCCTGCCATTCTTGTTGACTATGCCAATATCATCCCCCTTTTTTTTATTCATTCATGGGATGTGGGCATCACTGGCTAGGCCAGAATTTATTGCCCACCCCTAATTGCCCTTGTTCAGAGGGCATTTGAGAGTCAACCACATTGCTGTGGGTCTGGAGTCACATGTAGGTCAGACCAGGTAAGAATGGCAGATTTCCTTCCCTCAAGGGCATTAGTGAACCAGATGGGTTTTTACAACAATCAGCAATGGTTTCATGGTCACCATTAGACTTTTAATTCCAGATATTTATTGAATTCAAATTCCACCATCTGCCGTGGTGGGATTCGAACCCTCTGCCAACCTTCACTCTGCACCATTCTCCCTACCTGCTCCAGGTCCAGCTCTGTGTCAACCATTTTGAGACATCCCCTACCAAGTATTGGGTTTTTCAGCAGCTGTTTGTAGTCAGAATATGATGTGTATTTTGTGTGTGTATATGTGTGACAGGAGTCAGTACTTCCAGATCAGGTATCTAGACAGGGTTAAATAAAGGTCAATGGTCACTCAAAAGAGCACCCCCTGGTGCAGCAGAATGGTACTTCCCGTTCCCAGACTCACCACCTCATTGAGACCCCCAATTTGGGGAGCAGTTTCTCGCTCTGAGTTCACAGGCACCGGGATCACTGGCCAGCCGCAGCCTCTTTCGGAGTCCACGCGGTCGATGGAGAGAAAGCTTTCATCAGCACGACTCTGCTCTGGGGTCAAACCGAGGTCCCAAGGCAGCCCGCTAACCCACTGCACCTCCCAATCCTATATCCCTGCTTCACAGCCAGGCTCATTTCAGTGTGTGGCAATCAAAGCGCCCCTCCCCCACCCCCACCACCCCCCCCCCCCGCCCCTCCCCCACCACCCTCCCCCACCCCCACCAACCCCCCCACCCCTCCCCCCCACCACCACCCGCCCCCGGTAATAACATTTTATTTCTTGACGGTTATGAAGTGAAAGGCCATTGTCAATGTGGAGTGCTTTACCAACAAAGGTTGCTAACACCAGAAAAAAAAGCAGGGGGAGCACGGAATAAAATTACTCCTCGTAGCTCAATCGCTTTTGGAAAGATCTTGGCAAAATACTTGCCCTGCGGCCTTTTAACCATACGCTCACCAACTCAATTCGAACAAATGCATCAATATTATAAGACAGTGATTAAATTGTTTGAAAATCTCCAGCTGTGAAACTTGGCGGTGTTCATTGTTGACCTTTGCAATCCTGATATTTTCTCTCTGTCTCTGTCTCTCTCTCTCTCTTTTAATGGCTTTTCCAATGAGGTATCGAACCTCAGGAAACCAGGAAAGCTCATTTGCTGCTTGGGGAGTTACAGGCATAAGCACAGCTTCTCACACTCCGTCATACAACAGAGCTGGGAGACTGAAGAGCTGCTGCCCAATTGGTATTAAAAATATTGAAGTACATTTGTTAGCTGTTGAACATAGCGCGCAAGCCCTATTTTCTAGGATCTGATTGGCCTATGGTACCAACATGACTTAATGTTAGATGGTGAGCAGCGCCCAATCTGATGGCACTACCTGTTTGAAAAAGAATGTGACACTTAAAGGAAGGCCTGCATTTATATAGCACCCTTTCATGACATCAGGACATTCCAAAACACGTTACAACCAATGACGTACGATGTACTTTTGAAGTGTATTCACTGTTGTAATGTAGGAAACGTGGCAGCCAATCTGTGCTGGACAAGCTGCCAAAAACAGTAACGACTAGATAACCTGTTTATTATGATGCTATTTGAGGGATCAATATTGTTCAGGACACTGGGGAGAACTCATATTCTTTGAAGTAGTGCCATGGGATCTTTTATGTCCACCAGAGAGGAGAGTTTAATGTCTCATCTGAAAGGTGGCACTTCCAACAGCGTAGCACTCTCAGTACTGCACTGGCTACACCTACAACTGCCCCCATTCCACATTTTTTCCCCCATCTATATCCCCCCGCCCCCCCCAGGATCTTTAACTTGATTCTGGGTTCTACCCAAATCTTGGCCCTATTAGCCCCCTGAAACGAAGGACTCCAATCCTGTCCTCATCTGACAGCCACACACACACACTTATCTCCCAGCGATGGCCACTGGCTTCATTATTCTTCCCCCAACATTCTCAGCGCAGGGACCCTAAACCCAATCATTGTACCCCCACCACTGACCCCGCTGACTGAGCATCAGGGCTGATCCTTCACGTGGTGAGCCCACCCACAGAGCGGACTGGGAGAACACCGGTGAAACATTTTAATTTCGCACCAATTTATAGAGGTAACACGCATTAGAGGTACCACTGTCCCACAGATAACACACCACCTACTTTCTCAAGGGTAATAAGGGATGGGCAATAAATGCTGGCCCAGCCAGCGATGTCCACATCCCATGGACAAATATGAAAAAAAAACCACTGAAATATTCCTCTGCAGTGTGGAGTGACTCTGTAAAGGGCAAACTGTTTATTTTTAATTAATAATCAGACTTAATAAAACAAATTTGATGATAAGACTTATAGATTCTCATGAACAGTACTGTTAATAATAATCAATAACTCGAATAGTTTCTGGGCTTTAAGGGTGGACCGATGCTGCTGAAGCATGTGAGAAGTGTGGCAGTGCCTGTCTGGATATCCTGTCCATCGCCACCAGAGGGTGGCCCTCTTCAATAAAAGTATGTGATGACCCATCTATGTTGCTGCAATCAATAACAGACAAAATCATATTTCTGGCAACAAATAATAGGTTCTGTTCAAAGAATATTTGGAGGAGTAGAGTGTTTGGAATTAGAATATCCCCCTCACTCCAGTTTTAAGGGTAGATTTCCTCAAAACAATGTAGAATTAGAGCCCGGCCACACAGGGGTGATGGAAGCACATCATCACACAAAGGGTGATGGAAATCTGAACTCTCTACTCCCCCCACACAAAGCATTGTTAAATGACAACTTCAAAACTAAGATTGATGGATTTTTTTTTAGGCAATGGTACGAGGAGTTACAGGAACAAGGCAGGCAATACAGATACAGATCGGTCATGAACTCAGTGAATGGTGGAAGAGGCTTAAGGAGCTGAACACAAATATACACACACACACACACATAGACACACACAGATAGACTCATACACACACACACACACACACACATAGACACACACAGATAGACTCATACACACACACACACACACACATAGACACACACAGATAGACTCATACACACACACACATAGACACACACAGATAGACTCATACACACACACACACACACACATAGACACACAATATATACACACACACACACACATAGACACACAATATATACACACACACACACACATAGACACACAATATATACACACACACACACACATAGACACACAATATATACACACACACACACACATAGACACACAACATATACACACACACACACACACACATAGACACACAATATATACACACACACACACACACACACACACACACATAGACACACAATATACACACACACACACACACATAGACACACACAGATAGACTCATAGACACACACATACACATAGACACACAATATACACACACACATACACAGACACACACAGATAGACTCGTAGACACACACACACACACAAATACACATACACACATAGACACACAAACACAATTGCACACACACACATAGACACACAAATACATACACAAACACACAAATATACACATAGACACACAATATATACACACACACACATACACATGCACTTGGACACACATACACACACACATAGACACACATACATGCACACACATCATCACACACAAATGCATGCACATAGCCAGACAAATATACACATAGCCAAGCAAATATATACACACACATGCACTTGGACACACATACACACACACATAGACACACACACATGCACATAGGCACACATACACACACATGCACATACATAGATACATACATACACACACATAGACACACATACATGCACACACATCATCACATACAAACACATGTGTGTAAACACACATACATGCAGACAGACAAGTGCACGCATACGCAGACAAATACACACACAAGCACACACACATATATACACACAGGCAGGCAGACACACACACAAATACACACACACATAGACACAAGCACACACACAGACGGGAACATGCACATACACATAGATGGACGCACGCACGCACACACACACACACACACAGAGGCATACACAGCTTGTCACTATTTTGAGGAAGCGCAGGGGAGTTCTCCCCGGTGGCCTAGCCAATATTTATCCCTCAATCAAAATAGATGATCTGGTCATTTATCTCATTCCTGGTTGTGGGAGGTTGTTGTGTAAATTAACAGCTGTGTTTCCTACATGAGAACAGCGACTACACAGCAGAAGTGCTTTGTTGGCTCTGTTGATTTAAGGTGGGTAAATTCCATTTGTGGGGGCAGGGTAGAGTGGTGGTGGGGGAATCCTAAACTAGGATTCATAAATACAAGACAGTCACTAATACAACCAATAAGGAATTCCAGAGAAACCTCTTCTCTCAGAGAAAGGTTAGGCTGTGGAACACGCTACCAGAGGGAGTCATTGAGGTGAATAGCATAGATGCATTCACAGGCTAAGCACACAGGGAAGAGAAGAATAGAAGGATATGCTGATGGGATGAGGTGAAGCCAGGGTGGGAGGAGGCTGGTAAGGAGCGTTAACACTGACATAAATCTGTAACTGTAATCAGCCAGGATTCAACTGAATGGGAGAGCATGCTCAAGGAGCAGACTGGCCAACTCCTATGCCTAATGATACAAATGGAGCATTTGGAGGGGAAATAAATGGCAGAAATGATCTCTGTTGGATCTATAGCAAAATGAACCCTTGCCTTTTTACACGCTGCGTAATGGCATTATGACATGTTACATTGAACACTGAGCGAATGAAGCTATCAGAGTTGCTTGATCACACAGCACTTTTCATCAGCAATTTCACGCATTGAAAGCGCCTCTCCTCTCTCTGCTGTGACTTTCTTGCGCAAAACAGAATAAAAGCTAATTCCTTCAGTACAACAACAGCTCGACACGAGAGGGTGTTGGAATACCTTAGCACATCGCTTTGCAAAGCGGGGTCCCTGGACCAGGCAGGGTTCAATAAGGGGATTTCAGGAGATCCCAGAGGTCATCCAATTTGTATCCATCGTGTCATCTGCTTTCCTTAGAGCAGCTGGCATTGCCTTTGGCAAGTTAGGACAGTGTTTCCTGAGGTTCTGCCATGTTTGTAGGGGGCGGGGGGATGGGGGAGTGCTGTGGGGATCTCAGGGGAATAGATCAGTGTTTGTGGGAAATCCAGGGGAGTGTGTCAGCATTTGCAGGGGATCCAGAGGAGGGTGTTAGTATTCACACTGGATCCCAGGGAATGTGTCAGTATTTACACTAGATCTGGGGAGTGTGTCAATATTTGGACTAGATCCTGGGGATCTGGATCCCAGTGAGTGTGTCAGTATTCACACTGCATCCAGGGGAGTGTGTCAGTATTCACAATGGATCCAGAGAAGTGTGTCTGTATTCGCACTAGATCCCGGGGAGTGTGTTATTTTTCACACTGGATCCAGGGAAGTGTATCAGTATTCACACTGGATCCTGGGGAGTGTGTCAGTATTCACACTTGATCCAGGGGAGTGTGTCAGTATTCACACTGGATCCCAGTTAGTGTGTCAGTATTCACACTGGATCCAGGGAAGTGTATCAGTATTCACACTGGATCCTGGGGAGTGTGACAGTATTCACACTTGATCCAGGGGAGTGTGTCAGTATTCACACTGGATCCAGGGAAGCATGTCAGTATTCACACTGGACCCCAGTGAGTGTATCAGTACTCATACTGGACCCTGGGGAGTGTGTCAGTATTCACATTGGATCTTGGGAAGTGTGTCAGTATTCGAACTGAATCCTGGGAAGTGTATCAGTATTCACACTGGATCCTGGAGGTTGTATCAGTAATCACACTGGATCCGGTGGAGTGCGTCAGTATTCGAACTAATCCTGGGGAGTGTGTCAGTATTCACACTTGATCCAGGGGAGTGTGTCAGTATTCACACTGGATCCCAGTTAGTGTGTCAGTATTCACACTGGATCCAGGGAAGTGTATCGGTATTCACACTGGATCCTGGGGAGTGTGTCAGTATTCACACTGGATCCAGGGAAGCATGTCAGTATTCACACTGGACCCCAGTGAGTGTATCAGTACTCATACTGGACCCTGGGGAGTGTGTCAGTATTCACACTGGATCTTGGGAAGTGTGTCAGTATTCGAACTGAATCCTGGGGAGTGTGTCAGTATTCACACTGGATCCTGGAGGTTGTATCAGTAATCACACTGGATCCGGTGGAGTGCGTCAGTATTCGAACTAATCCTGGAGATGTGTCAGTATTCACACTGGATCCTGCGGAGTGTGTCAGCATTCACACTAGATCTGGGGAGTATGTCAATATTCGTACTGGATTCTGGGGAGTGTGTCAGTATTCACAAAAGATCGAGAGAAGTGTGTCAGTATTCGCACTAGATCCTCGGGAGTGTGTCAGTATTCACACTCAATCCTGGGCAGTGTGTCAGTATTCACACTGGATGCTGGGGAGTATGTCAGGATTCACACTAGATCCTGGGGGGTGTGCCAGTATTCACAGTGGATCCCGGGGATTGTGTCAGTATTCACACTGGATCCTGGGGGTTGTGTCAGTAATCACACTGAATCCTGGAGAGTGTGTCAGTATTCACTCTGGACCCTGGGGAGTGTGTCAGTAATCACACTGGATCTTCGGGAGTGTGTCACTGTTCACACTGGATCCTGGGGGTTGTGTCAGTAATCACACTGGATCCTGGGGAGTGTGTCAGTAATCACACTGGATCCTCAGGAGTGTGTCAGTATTCACTCTGGATCCTGGGGATTATGTCAGTATTCACACTGGATCCTGGGGATTGTCAGTAATCACACTGGATCCTGGGGAGTGTGTCAGTATTCACACTGGATCCCAGGGTGCGTGTCAGTATTCACACTAGATCCTGGGGAGTGTGTCAGTATTCACACTGGATCCCAGGGTGCGTGTCAGTATTCACGCTAGATCCTGGGGAGTGTGTCAGTATTCACACTGGATCCAGGGGAGTGTGTCAATGTTTGCACTGGATCCTGGGGAGTGTGTTAGTATTCACACTAGATCCTGGGGGTTGTATCAATATTCACAAAGGATCCTGAGGAGTGTGTTAGTATTCACACTGGATCCTGGGGAGTGTGTCAGTAATCACACTGGATCTTCGGGAGTGTGTCACTGTTCACACTGGATCCTGGGGGTTGTGCCAGTAATCACACTGGATCCTGGGGAGTGTGTCAGTAATCACACTGGATCCTCAGGAGTGTGTCAGTATTCACTCTGGATCCTGGGGATTATGTCAGTATTCACATTGGATCCTGGGGATTGTCAGTAATCACACTGGATCCTGGGGAGTGTGTCAGTATTCACACTGGATCCCAGGGTGCGTGTCAGTATTCACACTAGATCCTGGGGAGTGTGTCAGTATTCACACTGGATCCAGGGGAGTGTGTCAATGTTTGCACTGGATCCTGGGGAATGTGTTAGTATTCACACTAGATCCTGGGGGTTGTATCAATATTCACAAAGGATCCTGAGGAGTGTGTTAGTATTCACACTGGATCCTGGGGAGTGTGTCTGTATACACACTAGATCTGGGGAGTATGTCAGTATTCACACTGGATCCAGGGGAGTGTGTTAGTATTCACATTGGATCCTGAGGAGTGTGTCAGTGTATTCATACTGGATCCAGGGGAGCTTGTTAGTACTCACTCTGGAGCTAGGGAGTGTGTCAGTATTTGCACTGGATCCCGGGGAGTATGTCAGTATTCGCACTGGATCTGGGCAGTGTGTCAGTATTCACGCTGGATCCAGGGGATGATGTCCATATTCACACTGGATCCTGGGGAATGTGGCAGTATTCGCACAAGGACCAGTGGGGTGTGTCAATATTAACACGGGATCCAGGGGAGTGTGTCAGTATTCAGAGGGAATGCTTGGAAGTAAATCAATACTGCAGCTTTCCCCCACCATCCCAAAGCCCTCTAGATTTTATCAATATTTTCTCCAGGTGTCTAAGTGGCCAATTGTCTGACCTGGGTTAGTACTGAGCCATACAAGCTACATTCATTGGATTAAGGATAAGGAGTAGACCATTCCACACCTTGTGCCTGTTCTGCCATTTAGATTGTGGGGAGGTGGTGGCAGTGGTATCATCACTGGACCAGGATGCCTGGGACCTGGGTTCAAATCTCACCACAGCAGATGGTGGAATTTGAATTTGATAAAAATATGGAATAAAAAAAAAGTAAAAACCCATCAAGTTCAGTAATGCTCCCTTTAGGGAAGGAAATGGTCTACATGTGATTCCAGGCCCACAGCAATGAGGTTGACTCTTAAGTGGCCTAGTAAGCCACTCAGTTGCATCAAACTGCTATGAAGTCTTTGATTTAGGCACCGGAAATGACAACTGTTGACCCTGCAAAACATCTGTGGGCTAGTGCTAGAGCTGTCCTTCAGACTAGTCAAGCAACAGCCTGACATAGCCATATTCAAGGAAACATACCTTGCAGACAATGTTCCAGGCACCACCATCACTATTCCTGGGTGTGTCCTGTCCTACTGGCAGGACAGGCCCAGCAGAGGTAGTGGCACAGTGGCATACAGTTGGGAAGGAGTTGCCTATCACCAAGAGTGTCTGTACAATCTACAGACCGTACTACTATGGACCGAGCTAGCCAAGTCCTAAATGACACAGCTGCTAGACTGTGTCTGCGGCAGGTGCTGAGAGAACCAACAAGGGGGAAAAACATACTTGACCTCATCCTCACTAATCTACCTGATGCAGGATGCATCTATCTGTGACAGCATTGGTAGGAGTGACCACCGCACAGTCATTGTGGAGATGAAATCCTGCCTTCACATTGAGGATACCCTCCATCGTGTTGTGTGGCACTACCGCCGTGCTAGATGGGATAGATTTTGAACAGATCCAGCAACTCAAGACTGGGCAACCATGAGGGCCATCAGCAGCAGCAGAATTGTACTCGAACACAATCTGTAACCTCATGGCCTGGCAAATCCCCCACTCTACCATTGCCATCAAGCCAGGGGATCAACCCTGGTTCAATGAAGCATTCAGGTGGGCATGCCAGGAGCAGCACCAGGCATATCTAAAAATGAGGTGAAGCTACAACTCAGGACTAACACGACAAAGGAATACACAACGAATAGTAGGACATTAGGAAGTACAGAGGATCAGAGGGACCTTGGTGTACATGTCCAGAGATCCCTGAAGGATGCAGCACAGGTGGTTAAGAAGGTATATGGGATACTTGCCTTTATTAGCTGAGGTATAGAATATAAGAGCAGGGAGGTTATGTTGGAGCTATATAAAACGCTAGTTAGGCCACAGCTAGAGTACTGTGTGCAGTTCTGGTCACCACACTATAGGAAGGATGTGATTGCACTGGAGAGGGTGCAGAGGAGATTCACCAGGATGTTGCCTGGGCTGGAGCGTTTCAGCTATGAAGAGAGACTGGATAGGTTAGGGCTGTTTTCCTTAGAGCAGAGAAGGCTGAGGGGGCACCTGATAGAGGTATACAAAATTATGAGAGGAATAGATAGGGTAGATAGGAAGAAACCTTTCCCCTTAGCGGAGATGTCAATAACCAGGGGGCAGTAAGGTAAGGGGCAGGAGGTTTAGAGGGAATTTGAGGAAAATATTTTCACCCAGAGGGTGGTTGGAATCGGAATACACTGCCAATTACCATCGCTGAATCCACGACTATCAACAGTCTGGGGGTGCCATTGACCAGAAACTGAACTGGACTAGCCATATAAATCTTGTGGCTACAAGAGCAGGTCAGAGGCTAGCAATCCCACGCTGAGTAACTCACCTCCTGACTCCCCGATGCCTGTCCACCATCCACAAGGCACAAGTCAGGAGTATGATGGAATACTCTCCACTTGCCTGGATGAGTGCAGCTCCAACAACACTCTAGAAGTTTGACACCATCCAGGACAAAGCAGCCCGCTTGATTGGCACCCCATCCACAAACATTCACTCCCTCCACCACCAACACACAGTGGCAGCAGTGTGTACCATCTACAAGATGCACTGCAGACACTCACCAAGCCTCCTTAGAAGCACCTTCCAAACCCACAACCACTACCATCGAGAAGGACAAGGGCAGCAGACACGTGGAAACACCACCACCTGAAAGTTCCCCTCCAAGACACTCACCATCATGGCTTGGAAATATATCGCTGTCGCCAGGTCAAAATCCTGGAACTCCTTTCTTAACAGCAGTGTGTGTGTACCTACACCACATGGACTGCAGCGGTTCAAAAGGGCAGCTCACCACCGCCTTCTCAAGGGCAATTAGGGATGGTTAATGAATGCTGGCCCAGCCAGCGATGCCCACATCCCATGAATGAAATAATAGATCACAGCTCTGACATCTCTAACATTTTTGTGTTCTGATGCAAGGTCATCAAGTTGAAACATTAACTCTCTTTCTCTCTCCACAGGTATTGCCTGGCCGGCTGACTATTTCCAGCATTTTCTCGTGTTTTTTGTCTCACATCCTGACTGCTGTCCCGGTAGGTGGGTTATTAAACCTGCTGCTATTGGGGCTGTAAAACTCACCATTACAATGGGTATTGCTACCAGGGTGCCCATGCTGGGGAGCGGGGGGGTGGTGGGGGAGGGGAGTTTATAGCAAGCCGATATAAATCCAAACTCCCAAAATCACTACGGTGCTTTTGAAAACATCAAATAAGAATTTTTCTTTTGTCAATAAAGACGTGTGTGAGCCGTAGCTCGGTGGTCAACCTCCCATCTCTGAGACAGAAGGAAGGATAAAGGAAAAGAAAGACCTTCAGCGATAGAGTGCCTTTCATGACTACAGAGCGTCCCAAAGTGTTACACAGCCGTTTAAGTATATTTCTGAAGTGTTGTCATTGGTGTAATGTAGGGAAATGCAGAAAGCAATCTGTAAACAGCAAGATTCCACTCGCAGCAATCAGTTAAATGGCCCGATAATCTGTTGTTAGTGATGTTGATTAAGGGATAAATGTCGTCCAGGATACTAGGGGAATGCCACTGCTCATCTTGAAATAACACAATGAGATCTTTTACATCCACCCAGGAGAGCCGGCAGCACACCACTAGCATTCCTTCTCTGAAATGTCAGCCTAGATTATTTGTTTCTGTCTTTGGGATGGAGCTCCAGCCCATGAGCATCTGATCGGAGTCAAGTGTGCTACCATTAAACCATGGCCGGCACCCTCAGAGGACACAGATTTAAGGTAATAGACAAAATAACCGCAGAGGAGATGAGGCTAATTCTTTAGCAGAGCATGTTGTCCGGACCTGGTACACACTCCTGACAGGGTGGTAGAAATCATTTCAACAGTAATTATCAAAAGGTAATTGGAAATATGCTTGAAAGTGAAACATTTGCAGGGCCTGAAGGGTAGAGCAGGGGAGTGGGATTAACTAGGCAGCTCGTTCAAAGAGATAATGTGGGCATCATGGGCTGAATGGCCTCTTTTTGTATTGTCTGATTCTGTAATTCTAAAATATGAATCCCACATCCTCCAGGGTTTAATGGCATCCAATGGACATACATACAAACAAACAAGTTAGGAGCAGGAGTAGGCCACTCGGCCCCTCGAGCCTGCTGCACCATTCAATAAGATCATGGCTGATCTGATTGCAACCTCCCACCTATGCTCGATAACCTTTCACCCCCTTGCTTATCAAGAATCTATCTACCTCTGCCTTGACAACATTCAAGGACTCTACTTCCACTGCCTTTTGAGGGAGTTCCAAAAACTCACAACCCTCTGAGGGAAAAATTTCTCATCTGTCTTAAATGGGCGACCCCTTATTTTTAAACAGTGGCCCCTAGTTCTAGGTTCTCCCACAAGAGGAAACATCCTCTCCACATCCACCCTGTCAAAACCGCACAGGATCTTATATGTTTCATCTCCTTTTAATCCTCTAAATGCCTGTGGATACAAGCCAAGCCTGTCTGGAAATCTAAGTACAGTACATCTACCGGTTCCCCTTTATCCACAGCACATGTGGCTCCTTCAAAGAGCTCCAATAAATTGGTTAAACATGATTTTCTTTTCACAAAACCATGTTGACTCTGCCTGACTGTCTTAAATTTTTCTAACATCTTTAATAATAACTTCCAACATTTTCCCTATGACAGATGTTAGGCTAACTGGCCTGTAGTTTCCTGCTTTCTGTCTGCCTCCCTTTTTGAATAAAAGAGTTACATTTGCTATTTCGGAATCTAACGGCACCTTCCCTGAATCCAGGGAATTTTGGAAAATTAAAATGGCTTTCCAACAAATGGGTCACATGGGGCAAAGGAACAGGATAAGTCACGTTTATTGGGGATCGAAGGGATATTTTAGGGCCCCAGAAACTTTGCATTGTCACAAAACCTTGTCATTTATTCTTTTTGATACAGTGAAGATTTACAAGGGTGATACCAGAAATGCACAGGTATACACAATCAGGAAAGTGTTGATCGGCTGGTTTCTTTTCTCTTGAAAAAATAAGGCCAAGGAGGTGACCTAATAGGGGTATTGAAATGGGGGAGAGCTACTAGGTCAGGACTTGCTACCTGGAGCACAGAGATTAGCTGACATTATACAGTCTTTTTACTTTAGATGATAACTCAGTGAAACTGGTTTTAAGAACAATTCAGGCCTAGACTTTGGCATAAATATTTCTGACAAACATACTATCCATTCACTATTTTGTACACTTTTACAGAGATCCCTAAACATCAGTCTTCTTGACCCTTGAGAACACCAGTTTTTTTTTTAAAAAGCTGCCTGGGTTAAGTGGTTTATTTTTTAAAGTCCTTTGTTTGACCAGTTTGCTTTAATTAGAAAATAGAATTCATTGTGAACACAAGAGGCTCCCACTGAGCCACTTCCTGCATTTCGAAGGGCTTGTTGGTGTCATTCGGAGTTCTAAGGCTTCCTCTAATCCTTTATTTTTATTCAGTTTAAACTGCGCAAAGCGGAGAGGTCAGCGAGGCCCATTGCATGCTTCACTGTCAATTAGCACATGAACAGGGAGACTACAAATGGTCCCGCATCTCTGACAGAAGCCAGTGGTGCAGGGGATCTGCAATTCAAATGTTTCCTGCGACATTTTAAAGAGACTGTACCCCTGTTTGTCATGGCTCATGGTCAGGGTCAAACAGAGAGAAATAAAAAAACACACAGGTCTATTTTTCCCACACAAACTGACAGAAGTTATTTCCCGTTTTTGCCTTTTGGATCCCAGCCATCGAGAGTCAAATTAAAAAAATGACAAATTTGCTGTGGTTTGACATTTGATTATTGTGTCCCCACAGTAAATCCTTTCTAATATACAGAAAAAACATTCACACTTGCTCGCTGTAAGGTGGATATTTAATTTTATATTAGGCTACAGTTCTACCCCAGAGTCTTGGCGCAGTGGGTCATGTCCCCGCCTCTGAGCCAGAAGCTTTGGGTTGGAGTCCCACCCCAGAAAGATGCATTCATAACGCAGCCAAACAGGCTGAGTGTCAACCTGCAAATCCTTCCAACACTCATCAATGGCAGGCGGTAAGAGTGTGAGAGATTGCTGGTCAGCCATGTGGTGGAAAGGACATTGGAGCCTCTACCATCACTATCCATAACTCCAGAAAACAACATGCATATAAAAAGTGCATTGTTGCCATTGGCAGTGAGCTGCAACATGCCCCAGTTACAGTTCCACTGGTGTTAACTGTGCTCCAGTATTCCATTCAAGGAGCTATCTTTATGTCTGCCTACTGAGCTGTGGGTGACTTCACAGCCTTACTCGATCCTCTTGACACCAAACATTGACAAACCCACATTGTGATTGGAGTTATAACAACACAGACGGCTATTCAGCCCACCCATCGAATCCATGCTGTCCCTCTGTACAGCAATCCAATTTATCCCATTCTCCCGCTTGTTTCCCTGTAGCCCTGCACATTTATTTGTCTCAAGTGCCCATCCAATTTCCTTTTGAAATAATTGATTGTCTCCGCTTTCACCACCCTCATAGGCAATGACACACATCAGGTGATGGGATCTTGGTTTATTTTTGTCCCATTCACAATTAGGCAATTGTAGAGTCTACTACCTTAGCGAAGTTTTGATCAGGGATATATGGACAGAAGTAGGCTATTTAGCCTTCAAGCATGTTCTGCCATTCAAGGGGATCATAGCTAATCTGCATCTTAACCATATCTACCCAACTTGGATCCGTGACCCTGAATACGCTTGTCTAAAATCTATCAGTTGCAGTTTTCAAATTTTCAATGACAATGAAAATAAACCGATGGACAAGATTTCACTTTTTAAGGCTTCTAGTGCAACAAAAAAACTAAAATCAACATAGAACAAACACTAATTAACAGGCAACAGGTACAGCAAGCTAAAGAAAAAGGTAAATTTTGCATTAACTAACTAACGCAACTGAAATATGTCAAACAAAATCATTTTACTCTATCTTGTACTTCTGGCAGAAGTGTAGCATTAAAGGAACCATCTCAAAGTCACTCCCAGCTCTCCAGCAGAGGGTCACCACTCCCCGCCAAGCCAAGATGAAACTTCCAGTGTCCTTTGACAATCGTCCTACTCTGAGTTTTCTGGATCTGATTATCACCAGCAAGGCACACATCGATGGCTTCCCATTCCTTAAACCTTCAAGAATCCCATCTGTTCTCTTCCCTTTGCTTTTGAACAGAAACCAAACTCTCAAGAGCGTCCTGCTTGATCTTTAACACAGTGGTCCCTGTTTCTCCAGAGCAGCAGTCTTTCTCCCGCTGCCATTCAGCAGCAGCTCTTCTTTGTTCTGAGATCCCGTGAAAGGTGCTCAAAGCTGCCACTCCACACCTCAATGGGCAACCTGATATCACATGGTTGTTCCTCCGAACTGACGTCTTTACCAGGAATTCACCACCCCCTTTTCGGAGCCATCTGTTTTACTTTAAGTTAAAGGGACACTTCAAAACGTAATCACATTGTAAAGTTCAGGGTTCATGACACTCTCCATCTATCCTATCAAAATTAATCCTTAAACACGTCAATTAGTTCACCCTTTGATCTTCTAAACACAAGGGAATATAAACCTTGTCCATGAAACCAGCTTTCAACCCTCCTTAGTCTTGTTATCTTTGACATGCTCTTGCTCCTTCCTGGTTTGGGATTAGAAAAATTCCATTCCCAGAATTTTCTGTGGATCGCACCCAGATCCTATGTGAGCCACAAAGCTGCCAGGTGCTAAGTTTAGCTAAGGGGAGGTGATGGCGCAGTGGTATTGTTGCTGGACTAGTAACCCAGGGTAATGTTCTGGGGACCTGGGTTCGAATGCTGCCGTGGCAAATGGTGGAATTTGAATCCAATAAAAAATCTGGAATTAAAAGTCTAATGAAACCATTGTTGTAAAAACCCATCTTGCTCACTAATACCCTTTAGGGAAGGAAATCTACCATTCTTACCTGGTCTGGCCCACATGTGACTCCAGATCCACAGCAATGTGGTTGACTCTTAAATGCCCTCTGAACAAGGGCAATTAGGGATGGGCAATAAATGCTGGCCCAGCCAGTGATGCCCACATCCCATGAATGAATAAAAAATGCTGGGGTGCCAGTTGATTTTCCTCTGCAGTCTGTATTGTATAAGATTGTTGTGTAGCTGTGTATGTTAAAGGGGAACATTGGCTGCATGGCTCCTGTTTGTTGCACTACATGGCCACACACCCACGCAGCAGCTTAGAGAGAACATTGGAACAGTACGTGTGCTACAACAGAATGTTTGGGCCCTGCTGAGGTTGGACATGGAGGCGGACAGGGCCTGGGTGTTCCGCCGTTGGCCAGCTTTCTGTTTCCCCATTCCCGTCACTGACCATTTTTGCCGTGGTGAGCCACAAATTAAGCTCCTTAAGAAGCTTGTTAAGGGCAGTTGACAGAGACCAAAGTGGCGGGGAGCAGTTTAACTTCTTGGAGGTGTGCCCCCAGGTACAGGCCGGGCGCGGGGGGCGGGGGGCAGTGCTCCAGGCAGGCCCTCCCCTCTGGCTGGTTTGGGCTGCAGACAAAGGCCACCCTACAGGGGGATTCCGCCTCTACCCTCCCTACACACAGTGTTGGTCTGGCTGCCTTCTCTATTTCTCAATTGAGTTTTTAAATAAGTTGCTGAGAGGGCACCTTCATGTTGAAGCACCCTCTCAGTTACTTACCCTTTACTGCAGCTGGTGGCTACTCTTAAGCTGGAAGGCCTCTGATTGGCCATTCAGCTTCAGGAGCCTAGCTGCCACCTTTAATTGGACCAGGAACCTCTCTCTGTCAATTAAGGGCGCATCCCGGTCAAAATTCCAGTTCAGTGGCAGCTTCCTCCCCCACCACCCTGCCCTGAGGTGATTTCAAGACCTGGAAACAGTCCCAACTCCTGTTTCCTGCCCCGAAGTGAAAACTCGACCCAAGTTTGGGAAAATCAGACCCGGGTTCCTGCTCCTGACGGTGATTAGGTGGCTTCTGCTGGAACGAACGTGTGGCTGGCCTCCCACATTCTACCTTCCAAACACCTGAGGTCATCCAAAACTGTGCCTGTGTTCTAAACAGCACAACACACTGTTCGCCCATCCCCCCCTCTTTGTTTGCTGACCCAAGCTAGCTCCCAGTCTGGCAATGCCTCAATTTTAAAATGTTCATCCTTGTTTTCAAATCGCTCCATGGCCTCACCCCTCCCTATCTCTGTAATCAGCCCCAGTCCCACAACCCTGAGATCTCTGCATTCCTCTAACTCTGGTTTCCTAAGCGTGCCTGATTTTAATGGCTCCACCATTGATGGCCGTGCCTTCAGCTGTCAAGGCCCTAAGTTTTGGAATTCCCTCCCTGAACCTCACTACCTCCCTTTCCTCTTTTAAGACACTCCCTTCAAAACTACATCCTTCATCTGCGAGGTGTCTTGGAATATTTTATTGAAGACACTATATAAATACAAATTGTCGTTGTACTCTCTTCCGCCAGGTTTAAATCCTGCAATAAAGGCCTTGATTTGTTCGATTCCTTGGAGGATTTCTGTGAGAATTCAAATTGACTGGGTCATGGGTGAACCAATAAAAAGATAGTCTAAACTCACTCAATGCACCACAAGGAACAATCCTAGATGGACCAAGAGCTATAAGGGGCCATTAGAGCTGTCTTTACTGTCCCCATGCAAAGGAACTGAAAAATCTGTGATGGTTTCCACTTCTAATTCATTGACTCCTGCTACAAAGTGTCTGAGGGTGAGGACTGGACTAAGTTCAGTTCTGATGCCCGCCCCCACCCTCTCCAACAGAACGAATATTCTGCCAGCATTTAGTATCTAGCCTCTTTTGAGTAATCAGCAAGACCTGGACAATATCCAGGCTTGGGCTGACAAGTGGCAAGTAACATTCTCACCACACAAGTGCCAGGCAATTACCATCTCCAACAAAAGAGAATCTAACCATCGCCCCTTGACATACAATGGCATCACCATTGCTGAATCCAACACCATCA
This sequence comes from Cetorhinus maximus, assembly GCF_964194155.1. NCBI lineage: Eukaryota > Metazoa > Chordata > Chondrichthyes > Lamniformes > Cetorhinidae > Cetorhinus > Cetorhinus maximus. The sequence continues at coordinate 18,134,804 of NC_135888.1, read as the reverse complement.
ACATGCTGGAGGTTACCATTGACCAGAAACAGAACTGGATTAGCCACATAATTAATGTGGCTACAACAGCAGGTCAGAAGCTAGGAATCCTACGGTGAGTAACTCACTTCCTACCTCCCCAAAGCCCACCCACCATCTACAAGGCACAAGTCAGAATGTGATGGAATACTCTCCACTTGTCTGGATCAATGTCACTCCAACAACACTGAAGAAGCTTGACACCATTCAGGACAAAGCAACCCACTTGACTGGCACCTCATCCACAAACATTCACTCCCTCTGCCACTGATACACAGTGGCAGCATTGTATACCATCTACAAGATGCACTGCAGGAACCCACAAAGACTCCTTCGACAGCACCTTCCAAACCTACGATTGTTACCATCTAGAAGGACAAGGGCAGCAGACACATGGGAACACCACCACCTGGAAGTTCCCCTCCAAGCCACTCACCATCCTGACTAGAGAATATATCGCTGTTCCTTCCCTGTTGCTGGGTCAAAATCCTGGAACTCCCTCCCTAACAGCACTAAGGGTGTACCTACACCACATGGACTGAAGCAATGCAAGAAAGCAGCTTGCAACCACCTTCTCAAGGGCAGTTAGGGTTGGGTAATAAATGCTGGCCTAGCCAGCAATTCCCACATCCCATAAATGAATTTAAAAAGAGACATGGTACTCCACCCTGTGCCACAGCATCCACGGCAGGAACTGCATCAAATTTCCTGTCTGGTCACCTTGGCTCGCTTGTCATTTACAGAAATGTATGTGTTGGATTGCTTCATGAGGAGCATGTGAACAATTAATGTTCTTCAAAATGTTCTTTTGGGGGAGATGGTGATGTAGTGGTAATACCACTGGACTAGTAATCTAGAGACCTGGGCTAATAGTCTGGGGACACGGGTTCAAATGCCACTAGCTAGTCTCAGTAACGGTGACCATGAAGCAATTGTCGATTGTTGCAAAAACCCACGAACGTCCTTTAGGGAAGGAAATCTGCCACCCTTACTCAATCCTGCCTACAGGTGACTCCAGGCCCACCGCAATATGCTTGACTCTTAACTTCCCCCTGAAATAGCCATGCAAGCCACTCAGTTCAAGGGCAAATTAGGGATGGGCAATAAGTGCTGGTCTTGCCAGCGCATCCCATGAAAGAATAAAAAGACTGCATAAATGTTGAATGAAAATGTCAATAGAGTCAACGCCACTGGCCATACAGTCAAAAATGTTATTAATAAATTATTTACAAACCATATTTGTGTCCAGTAATGACAATTCTGACTGTAATCAAACTTTAAAATGGGCCACACATTATTAATTTGCTGACCACAATGCCACTAAGCTGGTGCCCTGCACACTCCCAGAACTCAGGCCCCCAGCTACACATAGATTTCTATCCAAGAGCTGCCTCAAAGACTCATCACTTCCGGGCTGCAGCGCAACTGTTTCCGGGTTCACCAGAGCAACATGGCGGCGCCCATCGGTCTCCATCTGGAATTCAGGTGTGTGTGTGTGTGAGTGTTTTTAAGTGGAAAGACGGAGGGTTTTTCAGGAATCGCACGGTTTGTTGTGGCAGAGGATTGATGTCCGGCGACACATTCGGGCCGATGACTGGGGTTTTAAGTTTAATTTACCCCGCCTGTGCTTTGCAGGCTGGTCTCAGGGCCTGCGGAGTATTGACCAGTTTACTCTGTAAACTCATGAAACTTCATTCGTGGCCGCGCCTTCCGTTGTCTTGGGCCCTCGGCTCTGGAATTCCCTCCACTCCACCACTTCCCTCTTAAAGACATTGCTGAAAACCTGCCTTTTTTGACCAAGCTTCTGGTCATCTGACCTCATGTGGCTCAGTTTAATTTTTCTTTGTAATGCTCCTGGGATGTTTTATTATACTAAAGGTGCTGTATAAATGAATTGTCATAGTTAGTTTGAGATTGCAGTTTGGTGTTGGGTTGGTGGAGAATAAACTTGTGCAGTGTACGATGTTGTAAAAGACCAGTTTCCCTATCACTCTGTTGCAGTGTCAGTGCATGTCACTCAGCCCAATAGTCTGATCCTAGCACTTCCTACGCTCAGTTCAGAGACTGTCACTATTTTCTTGTTTTTCCTCTTGAAGATGGTTATTCATAGGAAGATATAGTTCTCTGAATGGCGGCAAACCTCCAGGGTAGTATCTATTCTTCACATGTGAGATTAGACAGAGTGCTGTCAATCACTCTCTAACAATGAGATATGCAGCTGAGTCTGAACCTAACTGCATTAAGGTTTCAGCATGGTTTCTAATGGGATCGATTGGGATTACTGATTCCCTACCAGTAACATGACAATCCCAACTGTTTTCTCCACTCAAGTACTTTAGGGATCCTGAGCCTAATTGCATTTTGCCTCTCTCACCAATCTGTCCATTGGCTACGTAAGCAATGCCTAATTTGCTGTTTGAATGGACAGTGAAGCAGAGATTGGAACTAATGGCAATTTGGGGTGAGTTCAACCAGTAAATTGTACAGCTTGAGGGATTGAATGGGCTTTTTCTGTTCCTGTATAGGTGTCCTGCTTTTGGTGCCAGCATGAAATCAGGCAACACTCTTGCAGTTTGGCTTTGCTGAGGCTATGGTTAAGGTGTATTGTTAGTTTAGAATGGAGGAAGCTTGACACTTTATTAAATTCTTCCTCTTCCTGATTTTGGACTGTTTGATTCTGGGTGCTGATGAGTCGAAAGCTGTTCTGTTCCCCAGCACTGACAATTCCTCATCTTCAGAAGCACTGAAGCAATCTGTGCCCATATGCAGCAAGACCTGGACAATGTCCAGGCTTGGGCTGATAAGTGGCAAGTTGCATTTGCACCACACAAGTGCCAGGCAATGACCATCTTCAACGGGAGAGAATCCGACCATCTTCAACAAGAGAGAATCTAACTATCTCCCCATGACATTCAATGGCATTACCATTACTGAATCCCCCACTATCAACATCCTGGGGGTTACCACTGACCAGAAACTGAACTGGACCAGCCATATAAATACTTTGGCTACAAGAACAGGTCAAAGGCTGGGAATTCTGTGGTAAATAACTCACCCCTGACTCCCCAAAGCCTGTCCACCATCTACAAGGCACAAGTCAGGAGTGTGATGGAATACTGTCCACTTGCTTGGATGAGTGCAGCTCCAACAACACTCAAGAAGCTTGACACCATCCAGGACAAAGCAGCCAGCTAGATTGGCACCCCAGCTACAAACATTCACTCCCTCCACACCGACGCACAGTGGAAGCAGTGTGCACCATCTACAAGATGCACTGCAGGAACTCACTAAGGCTCCTTCGACAGCACGTTGCAAACTCACGACTACTACCATCTAGAAGGACAAGGGCAGCAGATGCAAGCGAGCACCATCACCTGCAAGTTCCCCTCTAAGCCACACACCATCCTGACTTGGAAATATATCGCCGTTCCTTCACTGTCACTGGGTCAAAATCCCGGAACTCCCTAACAGCACTGTGGGTGTACCTACACCACATGGACTGTAGCAGTTCAAGAAGGTAGCTCATCACCACCTTCTCAAGGGCAACTAGGGATGGGCAATAAAAATAAAAACAAAAAGCTAAAAGCTACTGCGGATGCTGGAAATCCAAAACAAAAACAGAATTACCTGGAAAAACTCAGCAGGTCTGGCAGCATCGGCGGAGAAGAAATCAGTTAACGTTTCGAGCCTTCATGGCCCTTCGGCAGAACTGAAGCATAGTTAGTTTAAGGTGGGGGGGGGGAGCGGAGGGGGGCGGGAAGAGAGAAGTTGAGGGTGTGGTGATTGTGGAGATAAGCAGTGATAGGAGCAGATAATCAAAAGATGTCACAGACAAAAGGATCAAAGAGGTGTTGAAGGTGGTGATATTTGTCTAAGAAAAGTGCTAATTAAGAATGGAAGACAGGATACTCAAAGTACAGCTCTAGTGGGGGTGGGGTGGACAGACTAACAAGGTTTTAGTTTTAGATTTAAAAATAATGGAAATAGGTGGGGAAAGAAGAATCTATATAAATTATTGAAAAAAAAGGTGGGGGGGGGAGAAACGGGGTGGGGATGGGGGGAGGGGGAGTTTAAGATCTAAAGTTGTTGAATTCAATATTCAGCCCAGAAGGCTGTAAAGTGCCTAGTCGGAAGATGAGGTGCTGTTCTTCCAGTTTGCGTTGGGCTTCACTGGAACAATGCAGCAAGCCAAGGACAGACATGTGGGCAAGAGAACAAGGTGGAGTGTTAAAATGGCAAGCGACATGGAGGTTTGGGTCTTTCTTGCGGACAGACCGCAGGTGTTCCGCAAAACGGTCGCCCAGTTTGCGTTTGGTCTCTCCAATGTAGAGGAGACCGCATTGGGAGCAACGAATGCAGTAGACTAAGTTAGGGGAAATGCAAGTGAAATGCTGCTTCACTTGAAAGGAGTGTTTGGGCCCTTGGACGGTGAGGAGAGAGGAAGTGAAGGGGCAGGTGTTGCATCTTCTGCGTGGGCATGGGGAGGTGCCATAAGTGGGGGTTGAGGAGTAGGGGGTGATGGAGGAGTGGACCAGGGTGTCCCGGAGGGAACGATCCCTACGGAATGCCGTCAGGGGGGGTGAAGGGAAGATGTGTTTGGTGGTGGCATCATGCTGGAGTTGGCGGAAATGGCGGAGGATGATCCTTTGAATACGGAGGCTGGTGGGGTGATAAGTGAGGACAAGGGGGACCCTATCATGTTTCTGGGAAGGAGGAGAATAAAAATTCTGGTCTAGCCAGTGATGCCCAAATAGCATGAAAGAATAATTTAAAAAAAACAAGGGATTAACTCTGCTCTTTTCATTTATTTTGTGAAGTTAAATAACTCAACTTTTTTTCTCTGCAATGAATCCATTATAGAGGTGGTGCTGAGCTGCTCTTCAATGGAGTGAAGGATCAAAACGTCACATTGCCTGGCCAGTCAACACCATGTGAGTATTGGATTTCTTTTGCTTTCACTGCTTGTTGTAGAAGAGAATTTAAAGTGTGACACCTGTGTGACAGCTTGTAGCAAAGCAGAGGGAATGGAACATTGCATTTGTTGTGCCTTTATTGGAGGGGGAGAGAGAGGGCTTTTGGGAACAAGACATAAGAAAATGAGCAGCTGCTCTACCAAGCCTTCCCCACACTTGTGATAGCTGAAGCTTTTTGATTGGACACTTCCTACTTCTGCACCCCACCTTCCTGCTGTCATGTGATCTCCAACGAGAGGCTTAATAACCCAGGCTAATTAAGGGGAAGCAAACTCTGAAATATTCCCCCCCAGGCAATTGAAACCAGTCCAGGAGATCAGTTGGACAAAGTTTTTTTTAATATCTGTTAATTGACTTTTCTTCCACAACGTGTGATCTCTGCCCTGGTCAAGAACCGGTCCACCTCCCTTTTGAAGATGCACTGTTCAGAGTTAGCACACCCCACATAGGCCTGCAAATTGTTTCAGAGGCTCACTGCTCAAGGGAAAAGAACAACAATCTAACATCCAGCCTATTTGTCCTTCTGTGTACAGTAGTTTAAACGCATGTCCCCAGATATGGGCCACTGGTGTGTAATGACTGATAAAGACACATTCTGTTCTTATCGCACAGGATTCTCACCGGGCTTTGGATTGTATTTCACGATTGCATCCATCTTGCTATAAAAATCAAAAACTACTGCCCTTGTATGCAATGTACTGCGACCCCACCTAAATGAATATCTTCTTGGGAATGATTGGTTCCAACGAACCCACATAATTTGCTCTGTTCTACTGAAATTTGGTTGCTGTGCACTTAACTACCTCTGTAATTAGTTTATCATGAGTTCAATATCCCTGTCAGTTTCTGGAATTTAAACTCTCACTTATTGCTCTGTGTCTGCTTGGTGAAGTTGTAGGGGACGGTGAAGTTAAACAAGAATTGCGCTGTGTCTGTGATGTTTGTCAACACTTCACTAAGCAAGCCAGGGTCTATCAGATCTGGAAGTAATGTTTGAAGCTTGTTTCATTGAGATTCCCTGTCTCATGTTTCTCCAAAAAACCCTTAGATAAAAAAATCCTATCCAACTATTTATAGTACTGTGAGCAAACATTGAGTGAGTCTTAGCTACGCCATCATGAGTACAGTAATTTAGTAAAATAAACTTTTTGCTGTATGAACATCCGAAAATATGTACGAACATATTAATTAGGAGTAAGCCATTCAAGCTCTCGAGCCTGCTCCATGATCTTAATAATGACATTGCTGATCTGATTGTGGCATCAACTCTACTTTCCTGTCTACCCCCTATACTCATTGACTTTCTTGTCAGTTAAGAATCTTATCTAACTCGGTCTTAAAAGATATTCAATGAACCCGCTTCCACTGCTCTGAGGAAGAGAATTCCACAGACTATTGACCCTCAGAGAGAGAATTTTTTCTCATCTCCATCTTAAATAACCGACCCTTTGTTTTTAAACTCTGTCCCCTAGTCCCGGTCTCTCTCATAAGGGGAAACGTCCTCTCAGTACCCACCCTGTCAAATCCGCTGTAGATCTTGTATCTGTAATATATTTTGGGGAGTCGGTGCGAAGTGGTATTGTCACTAGACTAGTAATCCAGAGACCCTCCAAGAGAAAGGTAATGCTCTGGGGACCCGGTTTCGAATCCCACCATGGTAGATAGTGGAATTTGAATTTAATAAAATATTTGGAATTAAACCTGGTTGTACTACTTGTGACTTTAGACCCACGGCAATGTGGTTGACTCCTAGCTGCCCTCTGAAATGGCCTAGCAAGCTGCTCAGTTAAAACAAGCAAACAAGGAATGAAACTGGACAGATCACCCGGCATCGACCTAGGCACCGGAAATGCTACTGTCAAATTCAGCCCTGTCAACCCTGCAAAGTCCTCCTTACTAACATCTAGGGGCTTGTGGGAGAACTGTCTATCAGATTAGTCAAGCAATAGCCTGACATAATCATACTCACGGAATCATACCTTACAGACAATGTCCCAGACACCACCATCACCATCCCTGCAGTGGAGGTGACAGCAAAGTGGTATACAGTCGGGAGGGAGTTGCCCTGGGAGTCCTCAGCATCGACTCTGGACCTCATGAAGTCTCATGGCACTAGGTTAAACATGGTCAAGGAAACCTCCTCCTGCTGATTGCCACGTACCGCCCTCCCTCAGCTGATGAATCAGTGCTTCTCCATGTTGAACACAACTTGGAGGAAGCACTGAGGGTGGAAAGGGTGCAGAATGTACTCTGGGTGGGGGACTTGGGGACGAAGTCCCATCTTCACTTTGAGGATACCCTCCATCATGTTGTGTGGCACTACCACTGTACTAATTGGGATAGATTTTGAACAGATCTAGCAACTTGAGACTGGACAACCATGAGGCGCTGTGGGCCATCAGCAGCAGCAGAATTGTACTCAACCACAATCTGTAACCTCATGGCCGACATATCTCCCACCCTACCATTACCATCAAGCCAGGGGATCAATGAAGAGCATGGAGGGTATGCCAGGAGCAGCACCAGGCATACGTAAAAATGAGGGCTCAACCTGGTGAACCTACAACACAGAACTGCTTGCGTGCCAAACAGCATAAGCAGCAAATGACAGAGCTAAGCGATTCCACAGCCAACAGATCAGATCTAAGCTCTGCAGTCCTGCCACATCCAGTAACGAACGGTGGTGGACAATTAAACAACTCACTAGAGGAGGAGGCTCCATAAATATCTCCATCCTCCATGATGGAGGAGCCTAACACATCAGTGCAAAAGATAAGGCTGAAACATTTGCAACAATCTTCAGTTGGAAGTGCCGAGTGGATGATCCATCTCGGCCTCCTCCAGAGGCCCCCAGCATCACAAATGCTAGTCTTCAGCCAATTCAATTCACTCCACGTGATATCAAGAAACAGCTGAAGGCATTGGATACTGCAAAGTCTATGGGCCCTGACAATATTCCGGCAATAGTACTGAAGACTTATGCGGCAAAACTTGCCGCGTCCCTAGCCAAGCTGTTCCAGTACAGCTACAACACTAGCATCTACCTGGGAATGTGGAAAATTGCCCAGATATGTCCTGTACACTAAAAGCAGGACAAATCCAACCTGGCCAATTACTGCCCCATCAGTCTACTTTCGATCAACTGTAAGTAATGGAAGGGGTCATCAACAATGCTATCAAGCGGCACTTGCTTAGCAATAATTAGTTTGGGTTCCACCAGGGCCGCTCAGCTCCTGACCTCATTACAGCCTTGGTTCAAACATGGACAAAAAAGCTGAACTCCCGAGGTGAGGTGAGAGTGACTGCCCTTGATATCAAGGCCACATTTGACTGAGTGTGGCATCAAGGAGCCCTAGCAAAACTGGAGTTGATGGGAATCGGTGGGGGGAAAACTCTCTGCTGGTTGGAGTCATATGTAGCACAGAGGAAGATGGCTGTGGTTATTGGAGGTCAATAGGGAGGCAGTGTGGTATTGAGGCATAGTGGTATTGTCACTGGACGAGTATTCCAGAGATCCAGGGTAATGCTCTGGGGACCTGGGACCACCATGGCAGGTTGTTAAATTTAAATTCGATAAAAATCTGGAATTAAAAGTCTGATGATGACCATGAAACCATTGCCGATTGTTGTAAAAACCCAGCTGGTTCACTAATGTCCTTTAGGGAAGGAAATCTGCTGTCTTTACCTGGCCTGGCCTACATGTGACTCCAGACCCACAGCAATGTGGTTGACACTTAAATGCCCTTTAAACCAGGGCAATTAGAGATGGGCATTATATGCTGGCCTAGCCACGACTCCCACATCCCATGAACAAATTTTTAAAAATCTCAGCCCCAGGACATCACTGCAGGAGTTCCTCAGTATGTTCTCGGCCCAACCATCTTCAGCTGCTTCATCAATGACCTTCCTTTCATCATAAGGTCAGAAGTGGGGATGTTCGCTGATGATTGTACAATGTTCAGCACCATTCGCGATGACTCAGATATGGAAGCAGCCCATGTCCAAATGCAGCATGACCTGGACAATATCCAGACTTGGGCTAATAAGTGGCAAGTAACATTCACGCCAGGCAATGACTATCTCCAACAAGAGAGACTATTGCCATCGCCCTTGACATTCAATGGCATTACCATTGCTGAATTCCCCGCTATCAACATCCTGGGGCTTCCCATTGACCAGAAACTGAACTGGACTAGTTATATAAATACTGTGTCCACAAGAGCAGGCCAGAGGCTAGCAATCCTGCAGCTAGTAACTCACCTCCTGACTCTCCAAAGCCTGTTCACCATCTACAAGGCACAAGTCAGGAGTGTGATGGAATACTCTCCACTTGCCTGGATGAGTGCAGCTCCAGCAACACTCAAGAAGCTTGGCCACCATGCAGGACAAAGCAGCCCACTTGATTGGCACCACATCCACAAACATTTACCCCCTCCACCACAGACGCACAGTGGTAGCAGTGGGCACCATCTACAAGATGCTTTATAGGAACTCAGCAAGGCTCCTTAAACAATACCTTCCAAACTCACAACCACGACAAACTAGGACAAGGGTAGCAGACACTTGAGAACACCACCACCACCTGGATGTTCCCCTCCAAGCCACTCACCATCCTGACTTGGAAATATATTGCTGTTCCTTCACTGTTGCTGGGTCAAGATCCTGGAACTCCCTCCCTAACAACAATGTGGGTTTACCTACACCACATGGACTGCAGTGATTCAAGAAGGCAGCTCACCACCATTTTCTCAAGGGCAATTAGGGATGGGCAATAAATGGTGGCCTAGCCAGCAATGCCCACATCCCATGAATGAATTAAAAAAAAATGAGATCACCCCTCATTCTTCTAAACTCCAATAGATATAGGCCCAACCTTTCGAACCTTTCCTCATAAAATAACACCCTCATCCCAGGAATTAGTTGTGAATCTTCTTTGAACAGATTCTAATGCAATTATATCCTTTAAGTAAGGAGACCAAAACAGTTCACAGCACAGCAGTTCAGATGTGGTCTCACCACGCCCTATACAACTGTAGCAAAACTTCCTTCCTTTTGTTTGATTCCCCTTGCAATAAGCGACAACATTCGATTTGTCTTTCTAATCATTTGCTGTACCTGCATACTAACTTGGTGATTCATGTACCAGGACACCCAGATCCCTCTACCACAGAGTTCTGCAATTTCTCTCCATTTAAATACTATACTGCTTTTTTATTCTACCTTCCGAAGTGGACAAGTTCATATTTTCCCACATTATACTCCATCTGCCAAATTTTTGTTACTCACTTAACCTGTCTATATCCCTTTGCAGACTCCTTATGTCCTCCTCATAACTTACTCTCCTACCTATTTTTGTGTCATCAACAAATTTAGCAACCATACATTCGGTCCCGTCATGCAGGTCATTAATATTGATTGTAAATAGTTGAGGACTCAGCACTGATCCCTGTGGCACTCCACAAGTTATAACTTGCCAACTCGAAAATGATCCACTTATCCCTACTCTCTGTTTCCTGTTAGCTCACCAATCCGCTATCCATGCTAATATGTTACCTTCTACACCATGAACTCTTAATTTTTTGTAGTAACCTTTCATGTGGCACCTTATCAAATTCCTTTTGGAAATCCAAGTACACCACATCTACAGGTTCCCCATTATCCACATTGCTTCTTACTTCCTCAAAGAGCTCTGATAAATTCGTTAAACATTTCTCTTTCCCAAAACGATGTTGACACTGCCTGATTGCGGTAAGATTTTCTAAGTGCCCTGCTCTAACCTCTTGAATAATAGATTCTAGCATTTTCCCTATGACAGATGTTAGGCTAACTGTTGGGTGGTTTCCTGCTTTCTGCCTCCCTCCTTTCTTGAATAGGGGAGTTCCATTCATTGTTTCCCAGCCTGATGGGACCTTTCCAGAATGTAGGGAATTTTGGAAAACCACAACTGATGTATCTAACTATCTCAAGAGCCACTTCATTTCTGACCCAAGGATGAAGTCCAGCAGGTCCTAGGCACTTGTCAGACTTTAGTTCTACTAGTTTTCTCAGTACCTTTTCCCTGATGATTGTAATTGTTTTGAGTTTCTCCCTCCTTTTCATCTCCTGATTTACAAGTATTTCTGGGATGTTATTTGTGTCTTCTACAGTGAAGACAGACACAAAATAGCTGTTCAATGCTTCTGCCATTTCCTTATTTCCCATTAATTCCCCAGACCCCCTCTCTAAAGAGCCAATGCTCAATTTAGAAACTCTTACTATCTGTTTTTATACTTCTAGCTAGCTTTCTCTCATACTCTTATTTCTCCCTCCTTTTTTTTAAGGCATTCTTTGCTGGTTTTTAAATTGTTCTGACCTACCACTAATCTTTGCGGAAGCGGAATTGTATTATTTTACTTTCAATTTGATACTATCTTTAACCTCCTTAGTTAGCCACAGATGGTGCATCCTTCTCCAAGAATCTTTCTTTCTCACTGGAATGTATCTCTGCTGAGTGTTTATGAAATATCTCCTTAAATGTCTGCCACTGCATCTCTACTGACTTACCCCTTAACCTCTGTCTTCCTACCCCTGTGTTATGACCACAGCAAGTGTTAAGCAAGCCAGATCCCTGTCTTACTGATCATAACCTTTTTTTTTGTATTTTGAAAATGAGGAGGAAAAGCTACTGACCCCAAAAGCATAGAACTCCAGTAACACCTTTAGGATTTTAAAACGTTATAGGATTTATTAACAAGAAGAAAAAAAACCCATAAGCACACAAGGTTAAAGTTACGCAGTTGAAACAGTCTTACAAAAACATTCCCCCCAAAAAAAACCATTTGATCGGAACATACAAGGAAACTACTTGGCAACAGCTCCCTTATAGATTTTCAACTATAAAAATCCAGTAATATTACCCCAAGGCAAAACTGCTGTTACTTTAGTAAAGGTATACCACACAACTCCTCAAACACTTTCACTCTGCTGTGGAAATCCAAGAAAATTCAGAAAACAAACTTTCTGAAACAAAGGCTTTTCTGGTTTGACTGGATGGCTGGTTTGATTTCACTCCTCTCAGTACAGAGCTGGTCTCAAGGCATCTCTCCCACACAGCCACCACAACTCAGCTCAACATCTTCCTTAAATATCCTTTTCCCTTTTATCTTAGATTCCATTGTCATCAGGACCTCTCTGAACTCAACTTTTCCAAAATATAAAAATCTTTCATGTTTTCCTATTGCCTCTACTTTTAAGGAAAAAAAAACTTTCCCTTGTTTACTTATGAAACCTTTGTAAGTTGTAAAAGTTCCTTAAACTCCCCTTTGAAATTTAACAGCTGGAAAGCCAAGTCCCCATCTATCTCCTAATGGAATTTAAAAAAACCCAGCCTATTTACTTGTAAATCCAACTTCACCATAGTCTCACTACAAATGCATGCATCTAGCTCCTTTACCATCAGCCAAGCTGTCTCTATTAACCTTCCCTCATTTTAATTAACCTCTCTCTCTCACACACACATCCACCCATCTTTACAGAGTACTGCCATATTCCGAAAATATTTTAAAACATTCATCTTCACATATGCAATTACTTTTATTTATGTTTAAAACACTAGTCTTGGACCCACTCTTCTTTCCCTCAAACTGAATGAGAAATTCAATCCTGTTATGGTCACTGCTACCTAGAGGTTTATGTAGAGGTCATTAATTAATCCGCCTTCATTGTATACGACCAGGTCTAGAATAGCCTGCTCTCTGGTTGGCTGTAGAATGTGCTGCCGTAAGAAATTGCCCCAAAAACATTCTATGAACTCATCTTCTAGGTTATCTTTGCCAATCTGAATCACCCAATCTATGTGTAGGTTGAAATCGCCCATGATTATTGCTATACCTTTCTTACAAGCCCCCATTATTAATGTTTGCCAATAAGTTTGTTCCAGTAAGTCTAAGGAGCATCCACACAGAGGCAGTGGGACCAGGGCATTAAGTTGAAGTTCTTGCTCCTACTGATGGTACTTGCTCCGGTTTTTTATTTCTTTGCTGCCTACTGTTGCCAATTTTCTCAGTGCCAGCTGTGGCTCAGTGGGTAGTGCTCTTGCTTCTGAGTCAGAATGTTGTGAGAGAGTGCCGTATATTGGGCGCGATATTATATCAAGATCCGTCTGCCCTTTTGATGTCAAGGGATCTTTTAAGTCCACCTATTTTGAAGAAGAGCGGACAAGTTCTCCCTAGTATCTAGCCAACATCTATCCCTCAACCAACATCAGTAAAATAGATGATCTGGTCAATTGCCACATTGCTGTTTGTGGGAGCTTGCTGTGTGCAAATTGTCTGCTGGGTTTCCTACATCACAGCAGCGACTACACTTCAAGAGCACTTCATTGGCTGTCAAACGCTCCAGGACATCCTGAGGTTGTGAAAGGCGCTATAAACACGCAGTCCTTTTTCTCTCTGTCTCCTTTCCTGAAGCAGCTGTGTTTTTGCTGGGATACAGTTCTGTGGGACATCATCAACCCTCTGGTGCCATGTCAGAGTGACCATATTTCATGTCTTAGTGTTACCGATATTTTCAGTTGCGGGGCATCACAGCTCAATCTTGTATAAGTTCAGTGTTCAAACGCACACTTTCTGGCATACATTAGTGACCCAGCAGCTTTCATGGTCACTCTTCCCGGTGCTTTCCCACATATTATCAACTTTATTCAATTCAGGTTGGAGCTTTCCACTGTGGGATTTGAACTCCCAACCTCTGGGTCACGAGTCCGCTTCACAATTGTACCCAACACATGCTAAAAATTCACAGCAGTCAGCCTGTGTGCTGTGGTACCTTTTAGCTCTTCAAGTTTGACTTTCAATTCACGCAACCACTACACCCTGCAGGGCACAAGTGTGTGAAAGTGCAGCTCTCCTCACTCAGAATTAATCTTTGTGTTTTTTCTCTTTCACAGGTTGTGTTCGGCTTTGATCTTTGTAATGCTGTATTTTGTGTGTCTGTGTGTGTTGGGGTATAAATGTGATCTTTGTAATGCTGTATTTTGTGTCTGTCTGTGTGTGTCTGGGTACAAAAGCAGATACTGTTTTATGACCTCACTATTGAGGTGCTTAGCAACAAGCGACTTGTATTTTCCTGGTTACTTAATTGGTCCTCCCCTTGTTTCTGATTTATAAACTGTTATGCTTTGAACGACTCCTCCAGGTGGAAGATGGAATTCTATCAACCCCCCAGCTCCCTCCCCCAAACAGTTCACAAACCATATCTCTTCACCCTCTATCAAGTTTTGCCTTGTATAGTATATATGTTCTTGTAAGGGCTGCTCTAGCGGGCATATGAAATTTTGACTGCCTTTCCCTTTTCCTTTTGTACCATTCCATGGACCTCTGCATCAACCCCTTCCCCCCGGGGTCAGTTCAGGTAAGCTATGGGCCAGTGGCCAAAGCAGTGCTAGGCAACAGTGGTGTTGCTCCAACAATGCAGCTTGAACCGTGACGACTGTCCTGCTGTGGAGCTCTCAATATTGTCCGTGGAAGGGCAAACAGATAAACAAAAAGGGTTCTCTGCCCTGTCAGGGCTTTCTGCAGCCAATAATTTCAAGCTGTTAAATTGAAACAGCGCTGGCTGGTAAGTGGGAAAACAAAGGGAAAATGCCTTCACTTGCCAAGTGAGTGAAAACTGCCATAGCTTCTCTTGAAGGTTGGCGACTGCTTCCCCATCCATGGTTCAGCAAGGTTATCTGGTGTGGCACTGTGCCAACAGAGCAGGGAAGACCCTGGTTTGATCCATTCTGAGTTCCCTCTCCGTAGCTGGAAAGCAAGTGGCAGCGCTACAGTTGGCTTTGAGGCCCTGGGTTGAGGAGGAGCTAACCTCAGCTCCACTCCTGATGGCAACCCTGTGACCCTTGCTGGAGGTGCGGATGTCCAATGGGGTCTGGCTGTGATGCCTTTCACAGTCGAATAACTACCAAGCATGAAGACTGATCAGCCGAGCAGGGAATGAAATGGCAATCTGCATCCACGGGACGGTAGTGCAGCAAAGAGACTGCTTTGAAGAATTGATGGAAATAATTGGCAAAAATGGTGGTTGGGGAAACTTCCTGGCAAAGAAATCTTAAGAGATTTTTAGCAGCTAGTAAGACAATATAAACATTTGTTTTACAGCAGCTTGAGGCTTAACATTCAATACAACGACAACTTGCATTTATATAGCACCTTTTGCATAGTGAAACATCCCAAGATGCTTCAATTGAGCATTGACAAACAAGTATTGGCACCCAGTCAAAGAAGGAGACATTTACGAAGGTGACTTGAATGTTTCCTCTGAGGTAGGAGTTAAAAGGAGATTTTAAAGTGGGGGAAAGAGAGAGAGAGAGCGAGGTGTAGCGGTTTAAGGAGTGACATGAATCCAGTTGGTACTTGCTAATTTTGTGCTTCCTCGTTTTGATCACTGCTTTCAATGTCAGTTTACTTCATAAGTTTAAGTTTATATTTAATTTATCAATTTATATTGATAGGTTTACTTCAAGTCCTTAAACTGAAAAACTGTGTACTTACATGAACTTCATTGAATGAAACCCACTGGTATTAGAATGAAAGAAAGCTTGGAATAGTCTCAATATCATGACAGCTAATTGTCTTTGTGTATTTTTTATAATTCTTTGATGGGATGTGGGCGTCGCTGGCAAGGCCAGCATTTGTTGCCCATCCCTAATTGTCCTTGAACTGAGTAGCTTACTCAGCCATTTCAGAGTCAACCACATTATCGTGGATCTGGAGTCACATGTAGGCCGGACTGGGTAAGGATGGCAGGTTTCCTTCCCTATTAGTGAACTAGATGGGTTTTTATGACAATTGACAATGGTTTCATGGTCACCGTTACTGAGACTAGCTTTCAATTCCAGATCTTTTTTTTCAAATTAATTGAATTTAAATTCCACCAGCTGTCACAGTGAGGCTGAACCCACGTTCCCAGAGCATTAGCCCGGGTCTCTGGCTTACTCATCCAGTGACATTACCACTAGGCCACTGTCTCCACCATGTCTACAAAACAGTGCTCAAAAGCCCACAAAGTAATTTTTAAGGAATGATAATTCTGCGCCCCCCCCCCCCGCCCCCCCCACACCAAGCTTAACAAATGCACTGTCGGGTGTGCCATCTTTCAGAAGAGCCATTAAACCAAGGTCCCATCTGTCTCTCTAGTGAATGTAAAAGATCCCATAGCACTAATGAAAGAAGATCAAGGGAGTTCTACCTCGTGTCCCTCAAACAATATCACGAGAAGTAAATTGCTTTGCTTGTCATCTCAGTTAACGGGACCTTGCTGTGTGCAAATTGGCTGCTGCATTTTGTATATAACAAAAGTGACTTCACTTCAAAATGCATATTATCTTGCTCCGTGTACTATGTGCATTTAGGAAGCTGGCAAACCCATAGACCTGTAAAAATGTAGATTTAAGAATGCGCCATCAAGTTACGGCCGCCAGTTTCAGTAAAGTGACCTTGCAACTGTTGGTCCCGCATATTTGCCCTCTGGACCTCACAGTGGAGCCCAGCATCGCTGTAGAGATCGGCACTCGATGCCAAGCAGAGAATGACATGACATGGTCACTTTCTCGAATGTGATCCAAATCTCCAGTAAAATATAAGATCCTGCGACAAGATAATACTGACCCAGGGTCACTAAATGTGTAACCAGAGATCTGGAAAGTGAACACCTGGGAGTGGAAGAAGAGCCTTGTGTTCAAAGAAGTAGGTGCTGGGCAGGAGTGGCAATCCACTGAGCAATTTGGCAGTGATTGCAGGATGCTCTGTGGTGTGAAGCTGTGGTCAGCCTGGAGTCGGTCTGTATTTCCAGCTGTTTTGTAAATTAGCTTCAAATATAGATTTATCTTGCCTTCAAAGTGGGAATTATTTTTGCAAATTATACTGGCTCGTTCTGTCCCTTTCTCCTGGTGGAATTGCATTCAGGCAACCTGGAATCTGAAGCACAGTTGTGATAAAATAAACTTTGCATTATCCGGCACTCTACCAACCAGAATTCCCTAGTAACTGGAATTTCTGACATCTTGATTTTTTTTTTAAAAGCCTTCACTTTCAGTGTTCAGATTGTAAATCCACAAGTTGAAATTATTAAATTATTGGGTCAGTTTAGGTTATTGTGCCTGAACAAAGATATTACCACACCTTGTGTCGTGTCCAGAGTAATGTAACTAACTCCCCATTAACTGGCAACAGCCATTCCCCGAGCACGTCGGACAACAACAATTTTACTGTACTTCGTTGCGCTGATGGAGCTGTGGTTAATATGTCCTGTCCCTTTAGGAGCACTCTTCAGGTTTTTTACTGCAAGAAAGGGCTCTGAAAAGGTCCTTCCAGAGGCTGCTTAGAGAATAATGGCTGATTGAGGTTTCATACATTGGCAACTGCTTCTCTTGTTAGTTTTCGTGGACAGACCAGGCAGGTTCTCCTGGTTTACCCATTCTCTTTAAATACTTTTGACACTTGGAAGCCTGATGCATGTGCACTAGATGTAAGATTTTGACTCTCACTTATCACAGAAGGAGACAGTACAGAAAGAGGCCATTCGGCCCATCGTGCCTATGCTGGCATTTTGGAAGAGCTGCCCAGTTGGCTCTGCCCCCTGCTCTTTCCCCAAAACCCTGCAAATTTTTCCTCTTCAAGTATTTATCCAATTACCATTTTGAAAGTTACTATTGATTCGGCCTCACCAACTTGGAAGTTTGCTGATCTACAAGAAAGGAAGTTTCCTGAGCTTTATGCACAGTGTTAGTGCAGGACTGTTTAAAGCTGCCAATCCGTCTGTCCGGCTAACACAAGATCAGGTCACTGAGTTTAACTGCTTGATTCCAAACTCTGAAAACCATGACACGCTCATCAGTTTAAGCTTCAGGTTAGAAGCACTCAGTTTTAAATAAATAATGTTTTAGTTTTAAGAAAGTTTTGCATCTTTATTGAAGTGTGATGCCTGGCACAGGACTATCATGCTAACTTCCTTATGTTACTAACACATCTCCTGTGAAGTTGCTCATTGTAAATCACAGAATCCAGTGTTTATAAGGGCAGCAACATTAGAATCATCCAACGTAGAAGGAGGCCATTTGGTCCATTGTGCCTGTGCTAGCTCTTTGAAAAAACTACCCAATTAGCCCTGCTCGCCTATCCTTACCCCATACCCTGTTGCAAAAAAAATACAGATTATCTGGTCATTATCACAGTGCTTTCTGTGGGAGCTTGCCATGTGCAAATTGACTGCCATGTTACCTACATTACAACAGTGACTACACTACAAAAGTTCTTCACTAGCTGTAAAGCACTTTGAGAGCCCAGTGGTTGTGAAAAGCGCTATATAAATGCAAGCCTTTTTTAAAAGTTTTTTTTTCAAAACCAATGACGACGTTGAAATCAAATCTCTCCTTTCCCGGCTCAACGAAGAACATCTCCAGCTTTTCCAGTCTCCCCAGATAATCAAAATCCCGGGACCATTATAATAAAAAAAGTTACTCCACATTTTGTTCTGCATTTCAGTGCGATCATCGTGGGTTTTTTCAATTCCTGTGTGTGTGTGTATATATATATATATATATATATATATATATTATATACTTTAAAAATAAAGAACCCTGACCCTTTAAGATAAAATGACCCAGTCATGTCCTGGTGAGGTGTGGGAGATGCTCTTGTGTTTAATATTCCGTTCACACGCTGCTCATTACCAGCTGGCCATTCAGTGTTAGTTTGAAGAGTCCTGTTTGCTGAACTCTGAACAAAGTTTAAACGGCCTGCGCCTCTTTGCAAATCACATTTTAAAAAGGCAAGTTTCTGCCTAATTAAACAATGAGCGGTGAGTCTGTGCAACATCTGTGAAAATCCATCTTCTGCCTCATTCTTTACACAAACTGGGGCTTTGTTACACGCCATTCACTTGTAAATGTAGCCACTGATCCTGCAGCTTAGACTTTATTGGGGGTGGTGGGGGGGTGGAGAGGCAGTGAGGGTGGAGGCACATTTAGGCTGTTTTTTTTATTGGGTTAAGTGCTGTGCTGCTGGCTTTCTTGTACTTGGTTCTTGAAATCTGAAGCTAAATGTCACATTTGCTAAGGCTGGCCATTCATAAGGCCAGATTTCTATCAAAAGCAACAGCAACCTGCATTTATACAGCACCTTTCACATACTTGGGGTGTTTAAAGCACTTCGCAGTCAATGAAGTATTTTTTGTTGTGAAGTGTGGTCACTATTGTATTGGGGGTAAAAGTGGTAGCCAACTTGCTCACAATGCAAACAGCAATGAGATGAATGAGCAGGTAGTCTGTTTTTTTTAAATGTTTCAGTCTACCAGGTGCCCCTCATGGCTGCCCTTAGCAAATGCTCCAAGCTTGCTCTCACACTACTGCCAGCTGTGTCGAATCCCAAACACCACAAACCAGTAGTGCTGGTGGAGGTCTTGCATGAATGTAACAGCAGCTCACATGATCATACCAGACTGCTGGTGGTCAGTTTTTGCGCCTTTGATGGCACTCGATGCAGTTAGTGCCCATTTTTTCTCTTGTTCAGAAATAAACAACTTGCATTTATGTATCACCTTTCAGGATATCCCAAGTGCTTTACAGCCAGTGAATTACTTTTATTTATCTGCAGTTACTGTTGTAATGTAGGAAGTGCGGGCTAATCAGACCCAGTGGCCTGTTTCTGTCCTGTAATTTCAATGTGCGCATCACAGCTTTAACCTTTTAGCTGCCGACCTGCTTCATTATCCATGGAAGGCCTGGACGCCAACAGTGCAAAATGACCAGCGAAAATTGCAAGCTGAGAGAGTGTGGTGGTGCCAGAGGCACATCTCCCAGCTTTATTCTGGTCTGTTGCAGAAGTTGATTTGGCCTCTGGCACTGAAACATAAATGGTGCATGGGTCAACTAATCCAAGCCAAACAGTAACTTTTGGTCAGTTTAGTTTGTAGACGTATATGTGTGTGTGTAAGATATACTATTCATAGGTAGCTTGGGACCTGTGATGTTTAGGTGCTAATCTGGCATGTCCATTTAAGGCCAAGCACTACCCCTTGGAATCCTCCTTATTTTAGGTGTTTGTAAATTAAGCTGAAATCAATTATAGATAAGTAAACTGCTTGTAAATTTGAAGCTGCAAATTAATAGGTGAGCCTGGCTTTCTCTTATCTGAGTGCTTACTTTCTCCTTAAGGTGTGATGGAAGCTTGTCAAATGGAAGTTTTATATCAATATAATTAAAAACTGTACATCTGGCATGCATATCCTGTCATCACAGTTGTTGCATTCCCTTTTCTGTGTCACGGTTTTTGAAAAAATATATATAATGTATATGCAAAGAAGCAAAGGCAATTGTCTGCAATACACAAAGTCCTCCAACCATTGGCACTGCCTTGATACAGGAGTCAGCATGTCTATAACCTCTGACCTTAGCTCATCAATCACACTTTTGAAAGGGGTGACTGGAAGCTGGGCTGTGACTTGCAGTCTAAAGACAAATTTAAAATGGCCTTATCCCCTGTTTATTTAACAGCAGTTAGAGTCTGTCACCCCAAAGAAATGCTGCCTCATCCAAGCAGCAGAAGAGTGACACTGAGCACGACAGGTTATATTCTTATGAAGCTCTGGATTGCCTGATTTAACCGTCGGTTGCCCTTCTGAATGTGCGATGGTAATATGTGCTGCTCTAGGATAACAGTGCTTAAACAGCAATCTCTATGTGCCACTTTCCCCTTTCTATTTAGCTTTGCTCCATCTCCCCTCAAGAACATTTTTAACCTGTCAAAGGTAAGTGGAGGTGGACGACATCTTGTGGGGCCCTGGGTCGCCAGAATTCCCTGCTTTATATTGAAAATATAAATTTATGAATGGAAAGCACAGCCAGTGACTGATGCTAACAGCACTCATGCGAACATCATGCATGTTTTTATATGGGATTACTGAAGGCTGGTTATGCAGGATGCTGCCAGTGGGGCAACAACAGTATTTTGTTTGGCCCTGTGTGTCTGAACGATATTTTGACGTACATATTCTACCCATGTAACTTGGTGCCAAGTGTTCTTAATAATAACGCCACATGACAAATTGCCCTTTATCAAGTATAGCCATTTAAGGAGCTCT
This sequence comes from Cetorhinus maximus, assembly GCF_964194155.1. Taxonomy (NCBI): domain Eukaryota; kingdom Metazoa; phylum Chordata; class Chondrichthyes; order Lamniformes; family Cetorhinidae; genus Cetorhinus; species Cetorhinus maximus. The sequence continues at coordinate 18,113,700 of NC_135888.1, read as the reverse complement.
CTCAAATATTTTGGAGTACTTTACAAGGGGAAGGGCAAGAATGAAGACGGGGGTGTGGGAAGGAAATGGAAGGTTTGTTATCTAAGGAATCTTTCATGTTCATAAGAACATAAGAGGATAGGAGTAGGAGAAGACCATATGGCCCGCCTAGACTGCTCTACCATTCAATGTAAGCATGGCTGATCTTGGGCTTCAGCTCCATTTTCCTGCCTACTCCCCAAATCCCTTGCTTCCCTGAGAGACCAAAAATTTGCCTATCCCAGCCTTAAATACATTCAATAATGAGGATCCACAAACCTCTGGGGGAGAGAATTCCAAAGATTCACAACCCTTTGAGTGAAGTAATTTCTCCTCATCTCAGTCCCAAATGATCGGCCCCCTATCCTGAGACTCTGCCTCTGTGGTCTAGATTCCCCAGCCAGCAGAAACAATCTCTCAGTGTCTATCCTGTCCAGCCCTTTCAGATTCTTCTATGTTTCAATGAGATCACCTCTCATTCTACTAAACTCCAGAGAATATAGACCCAGTTTACTCAGCCTTTCATCATAGGACAACCCTCATCCCAGACACCAATCTAATGAACCTTCGCTGTCCCACCTCCAATGCAAGTATATCCTTCCTTAAATATGGAGACCAAAACTGCACACAGTACTCCCGGTCTAGTCTCACCAATACCCCGTACAATTGTAGCAAGACTTCTTTATTCTTATACTCCAATCCCCTTGCAATAAAGGCCAACATGCCATTTGCTTTCCTAATTGCTTGCTGTACCTGCAGCCTAACTTATTGTGTTACTTTTATGAGTACACCCACATCTCTCTGAACATCAGCATTTACAAGTTTCATTCCTTTCAAAAAATATTCAGTTTTTCTATTCTTACAGTCAAGTTAAATAATCTCTGTTCCCCACAGTTTACTCCATATGCCACCATGTTTGCCCACTCACTTAACCTATCTGTATCTTTTTGCAGCCTTTTTACATTGTCCTCACAGCTTGTATTCCCACCTAGCTTTGTATGCTCAGTAATCTTAGATATATTACTGTCTCTTTGTCCAAGCCATTAATATAGATTGTAAATAGCCTAGTCCCCAACACTGATCCTTGTGGCACTCCACTAGTCACAACCTGCCAATTTGAAGCTTCCCCATCAGAGACGCAATGGTGTAGTGGTATTGTCACTGGACTAGTAATCCAGAGACCCCGGCTCTGGGGACCTGGGTTCAAATCCCACCATGACAAATGGTGGAATTTGAATTCAATAAAAATCTGGACCATGAAACCATTGTCGATTGTTGTAAAAACCCATCTGGTTCACTAATGTCATCTAGCCTACATGTGACTCCAGACCCACAGCAATCTGAACTAGGGCATAGTGGGTAATAAATGCTGGCCTGGCAGCGCCCACATCTGATGAACAAATTTTTAAAAAAATTATCCATTAATCAATCGTCTAATATATCACCTCCAACTCCATGATAAAGGCACTTATCAAATTCCTTTTGAAGGAATTTCCACATCCTACTTATCTGTATACAAGCTTGTCAAACCACGTTGACTTGTTCAATTGACAGCCAGATGGAAAGCCACTCTATGAGAAATGCAGCAAATTGGTTTTGAGTGAATGCCCTAAGAAACAGGAGCATAATTGCTGCAAGATCAGCAGCTAAGGAAGGGGTGGGTAATGAGTGATGGACTAGAGGGGTGAAGAGTGCAGTCTGTGGCTGAAGATTGCTGAGGTAAGGCAGGACTCCTGTGGAGGGCCTTGAATTCCATAGAAAGAAGTGTTGGTGAAGTTGGTGGCCAGTGGAAGTTAGAGCAGGTGAACTGATGGCACGGATTATTCTGCAAGAGAGATCAGAATATGCCCGGTTTATGAATCACCCCTTCCAGTCAATCAGCCGTATAGCACCATTGCTTTATCCATGGACCTTCAAAGATGGTCACCTTGCCTTTGCCCAAGAATAATATTGTGGATCAGAAGTTCCCAAAATATGAGCTTGGCTGTCTTGGATAAAGAAATGGAGAGTTCTTGCACCTTGCAGATGAGGGAGGCAGCACCTTCAGAAGAGGATGGACTAAAAATTGCAGGGAGAAGAAGCAACGCTAAGTTTATTATTCAGAATATTTAGCTATTCCATACAGTAACTCCCTCCGTCACAGGCATTTGAAATGAATTGAGTGATTTTCTTGTATAGGAAGATCAAAAGTTCAGTTTGTTTATTCAATTGTGCAGTAATCAGTGTGTTATTTTTCTTGTTTCTGTCACCTTGGCTCGGCCCTAATGTTCAGTTTTAATAAGCTGGGCACAGGACACTGATTCTTTTATTGAGATTAGCTTGGATTTTTATATTGGGGAGTGGGTGAACAAGGAACAAAGGGGTGCCATTATCCCACATTTACATGAAAACAAAGGCCACTTGAGGGCTCGTGTGCCAGCCGTACAGGCTCTTGTGCACTGCCATTGTTTGCAGTGGGAGAATACCATCTGGGGGCCTTTGCTGTACAAGTCAGTTTATTTGCCAACATGCTCTGGGTGTGACAGTCGCCACCAGACCCCACCCACCCCCAACTCCTGCCATGTTGTATTTAGTGATTAGAAATAGCTGCACTCTCTTAAAGGTGCACCAGCTTCATGGAATAAACTCTTTTTTTTGTTGTGTCTGTTTGCGGACACGCAATTGTACTGAAATGAAGCAAAGTATCAGTTAGCGTTGCATTGCAGTGATGCTGGCTGACAGCTTTTCCAGTCCGTTTTTTCCCCAAATGTAGCAAGTGCCCCATTAAAGACTATAAAATATTTCCACATTAAAAACTTTAAAAAAAAATTTACCATTTATGTATCTGATTTGTTTCCCTGGCTTTCCTAACACTTTTCCCTCAGTTTTCCCTCCTTTATAAAATATTTCATGGACATACCGCAATGTGCAATAAATTCTTTCCAATTTCGGAACCCCTTCGTGCTGGAAGCTGCTCCTTAGCTGAATTAAAGATGATGAACGTCAGTCTGATATCTGAACACCCATAAACCCCATAAACCCCATTCCCCACTTGCATGGTTCAGCTGAATTTTGATTGGGAACGATGATCTCAGATTGGTTTTCCATCTCTTTCTCGCTCCCTCTTTCCAACCACCACCACCCCCCACCCAAAATCCCCATCACTGGTGTTAATGGTATGTTAATTGAATTATTAAAGTTAAGGATACACGAGGAAAGGGCATTGATTGGTCAAGCACCTTAAGCACATATAAAGACTTGTCTCCGGGACTCGCTCTCAGCTGCAGAGAACAGTATCTCTCCCACTTCCTATACTGTCTCTTTCTACAACTATATTCAAGGGCTGGATATTGAAAACAAGATTTTAATCTAATATGATAAGCTTCCTTTGATGTTATTTTGGTTACAGTGCCTCTTTAAGAGGCTGTAAACTAGTTAATTTGTTTATTAGTTCAGTTGTTTAACTGGTATACTCAAAAAGAATATAAAGTGAAGTGCAGGGGCTGGAGTGCATCACCAGCCCCGGTAATGAGATTTTAATTTGATAAGTTTCTGTTGAAGATTTTAGTTTTGGGTACAGTAGTACCCCTCTAAAGAGGTTGATCATTAGTTAATTTGTTTATTTTTCTTTTGTTGCCTCAAAAGAGAATAAAGATATACTCACCCCTTTAGTTAATTTGTTTATTTGATGATTTGATTTTAAAAGAGTATAAACAAAGACTTCTGGGACACTGTGTGTTAGTAGGTAGGAGGCAGACTTGTGTAATTCTGCATTCTGTAAATAGCCCCTCTATCAAGGAAAGAATTTGTGCCTAGTTTCATACTTCGCCATCTGGCTTGGGATCCATTGAACGGTAGGCATAAAGTGAGGCCAACTATAGTGCTGTTTGTAAGTGGAAGTGGCTACTGTCAGAATAGAGTTGCGGACACTCCAGGATTGTCCTAGAGTCTCTGTGAATTTATCTGGATATCGCTGGAAATATAACAGCATTAAAAATGATTGTGTTTTTCCCCATTTGCTTTTAATACTGTTGGTTTCAGTCATAAAAATATTGGAGATGTGGACGGGGTAAAGATTGATGGATTGATTGTTTAAGGAAGAGAGAGCGAGGGATGGTGAAGGTGGGAAGTCCAGGAACAAGTTCAACTAGAGTTGACATCAGACTGAATCAGATTTGGTGACTATCTCTTCTTTCTTCCCCTCCCGAAAAGCAAAGTAGTCTGCCAATGTTTACTGTTCTTTTGCCGAGAGGGCAAAACTTTTACTAAACTTGTACTTGTCCAGCAGTCACATTGTGTCTTCCTGATGGAAAGCTTTACATGCGAGCTTCCCTGAGCAATTTTAACTGGATATGGAGCTTGTGCTTAAGCTCAAAATTAGTCCATTATTATCTGCCTCAGTCAAGATTCTCTGCTATCCTCTCTCTGTTTGACTGCCTTTATCCATTTTTTTGAATGTGAGGGAAGATTTCCACCCCACCTCCAAAACCTTTGGCTATTCCTCTAATCAAAAAGATCAGGCATATTTGGTGGGTGAGGAACAGACAGCCTGAAATGTTGTTCCTTCTCGTTGACTGGGACAGAATATTTTTAATGATTGAAAAAGTAAGGGGTGCAGAAAATTTTGTGTGTGACTGAACTGTTCAAATCTGCAGCCTACGTATCACTACATAGAATTTACAGCACAGATGCAGGCCATTCAGCCCAGCTGGGCCATGATGGTGCTTATGATCCACGTGGGCCTCCTCCCACCCTACATCATCTAACCCTATCAGCATGACCTATACAGTGGAGCGTTTGCCTTTAAATAATTTCTATTTAGAGGCCTTTGTGAATTCTATCTCTTCGGTTATGTCTTTCTTTATTCAAGATCCTAACTTCATTCAAGTTGTTCTTTTAGACTGGCGTAGTTGGCATACTGACAGCTAAATACATTTCAATGTTACTTTTGTTATCACAAGGGTGCCCACTGTTTTCTGTTCAAATGGTACTGAGAGACTGGGTCGAACATGCACTGCTGTGCCATTGCCAATTACTGACTAGTGGGTTGACCTATGGATTTTTCCAGTTTTCTCCTTGCTCCAGCGAAAGTACTGGCAGTTCTCCAAGTAGCCATTCATCATGTGCAAGCCTACAACAAGAACTTGCATTTATATATTGCTTTTAAAGTAATAGAATGTCCCACGATTCTTCGACGATGATGGATTCTCCCGTTGCTTCACCGGATGAGCGTTCAGCAAGTTTTGAAAAAAGAAAACAGAGACCAGTTTACAGTCTAGGTTCATGGTCATCTCATGTGACATTAGACCAATCGGTTATGCAAATCGAGACTTGACAGGATGCTTCTCAGAAGTGATAATCAAACAAAATTTGACACCAAACCTCATGAGGAGGTATTAGAACAGGCACGCAAAAGCTTTGTCAAAGAGAGGGTTTTAGGGAGCGTCTTAAAGGAGGGGAGAGAGTTAATGAGGCGGAGAGAATTACGGAAAGAATTCCAGAGCTGAGACAGTGATTCAGCATGCTGTTGAACTGTGTGGAGCATCACAGTCGAGCTTGATCTTGCCCTTGACCATCGAATCTGTCTATATACACACATAACAGGCTTTCAGGACAGAATGCTGTTTTGGAGAAGGAGGCTCCCTAGTTAAGCATCACTGGGGCCTCCAGTTCTTGGGATGTGAGTGTCGCTGGGAAGGCCAGCATTTATTGTCCAGCCCTAATTACCCTTGAGGAGGTGGTGGTGAGCTGCCGCCTTGAACCGCTGCAGTCCATGTGGTGTAGGTACACCCACAGTGCTGTTTAGAGAGGGAATTCCAGGTTTTCGATCAAGCAACAATGAAGGAGCAGCAATATATCTCCAGGCGTGTGCTGCGAAGGTTTTGATGTTCCTACCCACCTGCTTCCCAGCCAAGATCAACAATCTCATCATGTACTGGGCACCTTGACCATTCCTGTTCCATCTCACCAGGGACTGTAAAAGTCAGAATTTCCCCCTCCTGTTCACTATCCAATGTTTCCATTCTTGAATGTGGGCATTAGGTTTCACTGTGGTGTCCTAAGTGGGCAAATAGCCAGCTGCCACCGACTGCCGAAGATCACATGGGCACCGAGGCAATATATTGGAGGGCCTGTGGCATTGTGGAACTATCCATTTAGAAGAAGAGAGCGGGGGGAAAAAAGGGACAAGAAAAAGGATGCCAAACGTTTTTTAAAAAGTGCCCCTTTAACTCCACTGACTTTTTATGAACAAAATGTTCATGTTTTATGGTTTCACTCCTTTGGGAAAAAGTATATATAATTATTGAAATGTTGCTACCTTGCCTTTTATCCTTCTTGCTGTGTTGAACATAGCTCCGTGTGGTGCAGATCTGAGGAGTATACACTAAGCTGCATCCTCCATATCGTCACCACCTCCCCCCCCGCCGCCGACCACGACCCATTGCACCCGCAGAACAATGACCTCCCCCCGCCCCCCTGTCCACCCTGACAATAAATGGACAGCTTTTCCATAGCGACAGGGCCACAAAAGGTGATGCAGGACAGGAATGCACTGGGGTCGATCGTCTGAAGCCACAGGACAGCCCAGATGACCCAAGCCTTTGGGAGAGTGCCTGATAAATGACTCGTCTTTTTTTTTTCCACGGAGAAAGAACCCAGCAAGATCGCTGTTGCTCTATGAGCATAAGTTGGAATGATTGGAAGTGGGGGGCAGGGGAGGGAAGGCAGAGGCTGGGTGGGTGGGTGGGTGACTTCTCTTGTCTGTGGTGTTTGCAATTCAAAACTGGATGGAACTGGTGCACATACCCCCCAGGAAGACCCTGGCAACAACCTAGTGCTGTGTTAATACATTGCTCAGCACTTGGACTTTGCCTTGCACAGACAGTGCGAACACAGACAGAAGTCACTGTTTTTGAATTTAAATAAAAGAGTTTGCTGAAAGTGCTTCTTTAACCTTGGTTGACTCTTCAGGCTCTCTTGTGATGACCTCGCAAGCCAGTTGGCAGGGCAACTAGATCTGTGTAATAATTTCAGCATTGCATGCATCTCAAGGACAGATTTAAAAAAATAAATATATAAATTAAAAGGTACAAGGCCTCACATGCTTGCCGGTGCAGTGTAACCAATGTGACTGGTAACAAAGTTAACATCTAAACTGCCAGTCGCTTTTGATCGACTCGAGAAAGGCGGGCGGGGAAGGATAGAAATGAAACCTATCTCTTGCGCGCTTTATAAGTTTTTATTTACAGAGATACACATTTCAAGCATGCGCCTCCAAACCCAACAACCACAATTTTTGTCTGTTCCTATATTTAGGAACACAAGTGAATCCCCAGTTAATAACCACCATCCATACAATTAAATACTCAATTAATATGCAATTAGCACCTCTGTGGCACTTTCACTAGAGCCTGGATTGAAAGATATAGAATATTTGATAAAGTTACTTTATAAAAAAAATTCGATGTGAAACTACCTTTTCCTTTGTTTTTTCACTTTTCTCCCCACTATTTGAAGTCGGAGACTCGAGCTGGGATACTGCTCCATAACCACACATTCAGGCACTGTTCACTCTCCCTTATCTGTGAGACTAAACAGTGACTGCCACCAGCATAATCGTCCAGAGGAGGCATCACAGAACCCGATTCTGTCCTTACTTGTCAATTAATAACCTGCCGCTAATATGTAAGGTCCCATGGTACTTTGCAGACAGTGAGGGAGTCGCATGGAAGGAAAGATTAGGAGAGTCAGAGTTCTGCAGCACAGAAAAACGGCCTTTGGCCCATCGAGTCTGCGCTGGTCAAACAAGTACCTAACTATTCTAATCCCATTTTCCAGCACTAGGCCCGTAGCCTTGTATGCCATGGCATCGCACTTAAATACTTCTTAAATGTTATGAGGGTCTCTGCCTCTACCACCCTTTCAGGCAGTGAGTTCCAGATTCCCACCACCCTCTGGGTGAAAGAATTCTTCCTCACATCCCCTCTAAACCTCCTGCCCCTTACCTTAAATCTATGCCCCCTGGTTATTGATCCCTCCACTAAGGGGAAAAGTTCCTTCCTGTCTACCCTATCTATGCCCCTCACAATTTTATACACCTCAATCATATCCCCCCTCAATCTCCTCTGCTCCAGGGAAAATAACCCCAATCTATCCAATCTCTCCTCATAACAAAAACTCTCCAGCCCAGGCAACATCCTGGTAAATCTCCTCTGCACTCGCTCTAGTGCAATCACATCCTTCCTATAATGCGGATTCCAGAACTGCACGCAATACTCTAGCTGTGGCCTAACCAGCATTTTATACACTTCCAGCATAACCTCCCTGCTCTTATATTCTATGCCTCGGCTAATAAAGGCAAGTATACTATATGCCTTCTTAACCACTTTATCTATCTGTCCTGCTACCTTAAGGGACCAGTGGACATACACGCCAAGGTCCCTATGATCCTTTGTACTTCCTGGGGTCCTATCATTCATCGTGTATTTCCGTGCCTTATTTGTCCTGCCCAAGTGCATTCACCTCACACTTATCCGCATTAAATTCTATTTGCCACTGATCAGCCCAACTGACCAGCCCATCTATATCCTCCTGTAATCTAAGGCTATCCTCTTCACTATTTACCATCCCACAAATTTTCGTGTCATCTTCGAACTTACTGATTAACCCTCCTACATTCAAGTCTAAATTGTTTATATATACTACAAACAGCAAGGGACCCAACACCGATCCCTGTGGAACCCCACTGGACACAGCCATCCAGTCACAAAAACATCCCTCAACCATCACCCTCTGCTTCCTGCCACTGAGCCAATTCTGGATCTAATTTGCCAAATTGCTTTGGATCCCATGGGCTCTTACCTTCGTTATCAGTCTCCCATGTGGGACCTTATCAAAAGCCTTGCTGATGTCCAAGTAGACTACGTCAAATGCATTGCCCTCATCTACACACCTGGTCACCTCTTCAAAAAATTCAAATTGGTCAGACATGACCTCCCCTTAACAAACCCATGCTGACTGTCCTTGATTAATCTCTGCCTCTCCAAGTGTAGATTAATTCTGTCCCTCAGAATTGCTCCCAATAGTTTCCCCACCACTGAGGTTAGGCTGACTGGCCTGTAGTTCCCTGGTTTATCCCTTCCTCCCTTCTTGAATAATGGTACCACTTTGGCTGTCCTCCAGTCCTCTGGCACCTTTCCTGTGGCCAGAGAGGTATTGAAAATTATTGCCAGCACCCCTGCTATCTCCTCCCTTGCCTCACTCAACATCCTGGGATACATTTCAGCCGGGCTTGGAGATTTATCTACTTTTAAGCCTGCCAGACCACTTAGAACCTCCTCCCTTTCTATGCTAGTTTCTTTAATTAAATCACAGTCCTTCTGCCTGATTTCCATACCCACGTCGCCCCTTTCACTTGTGAACACCGACACAAAGTATTCATTTAGAACCCTACCTACGTCTTCTGGCTCCACACACAAATTATCACTATGGTCCTTAATGGGCCCTTCTCTTTCCCTAGTTATCCTCTTACTCTTAATGTACTTGTAAAAAACTTTGGATTTTCCTTTATTTTACCTGCTAATGTTTTTTCATGCCCATTTTTTGCTCTCCTAATTTCCTTTTTAAATTCACCCCTCCACAGTCTATACTCCTCTAGGGCTTCTGCTGTTTTGAGCCCTCTGTATCTGCCATAAGCCTCCCTTTTTCTCTTTATCCAATCCTGTTGTCCCTCGACATCCAGGGTTCCCTGGATTTGTTGGTTCCACCCTTTATCTTTACTGGAATATGTTGGCCCTGCACTCTCCCTAGTACCTTCTTGAATGAGTCCCACTGCTTTGATGCAGATTTACCTAAAAGTAGCTGCTCCCAGTCCACTCTGGCCAAATCATATCTGATCTTATTAAAATTGGCCTTCCCCCAATTTAGAACTCTGATTTTTGGCCCATCCTTTTCCTTTTCCATAACAACCTTGAATCTAACGGAGTTATGATCACTATCTGCAAAATGCTCCCCCACTAATACCTCTACCACTTGTCCGGCTTCATTCCCTAAAATTAAGTCCAGGACTCTCTTGTAGGGCCTTCTACATACTGGCTTAAAAAGCTCTCCTGGATGTATTTTAACAATTCCGCTCCCTCTAAACCTACCACACTATGACCAACCCAGTTAATGTTGGGGAAGTTGAAATCCCCCACTATTACTACATTATTGTTTTTACACTTCTCTGAAATTTGCCTACATATCTGCTCTTCTATTTCTCTCTGACTGTTTGGGGGCCTATAGTACACCCCCAGCAATGTGACTGCTCCTTTTTTGTTTTCAAGTTCTACCCATATGGCTTCATTTGAGGAGCCTTCTAAGATGTCATCCCTCCTTACTGCTGTAATTGATTCCTTGATCAATATTGCAATACCCTCTCCCCTTTTACCTCCTTCCCTGTCTCGCCTGAAGACCCTATATCCTGGAATATTGAGCTGCCAATCCTGCGCCTCTCTCAACCATGTCTCTGTGACAGCAATGACATCATACTTCCATGTGTTAATCTGTGCCCTCAACTCATCTGCCTTATTCGTCAGACTCCTTGCATTAAAATAAATATCATCCAACCTTACCAAACTCCCTTGTGCCTTAACTGGCCTATAATTTCTATGCCTTCCAGACTCACTTGCTCTCTCTTCTAATTTTGGCTGTGCATTTCCCCCTGCTGAACCTCCTCTCAGGATTCCATCCCCCTGCCAAGCAGTTTAAACCCTCCCCAACAGCATTAGAAAACCTCCCCACAAGGATTTTGGTCCCATTCCGGTTCAGGTGCAACCCGTCCGCCTTGTACAGGTCCTTGACTGCCTGCCTCTCTCTGCACTTCCGTAAGCTGTGGGGTGACCATGTCTAAAAACGTGCTATCCACAAAACTCTCAGCCTTGCAGATGCACCTCAAAGCCCCCAGCTGCTGCTCAAGCTTCGAAACTCAGAGCTCAAGTAGCAGCAGCTGGTGACACTTCCTGCACGTGTGGTCGGTCAGAGCACAAGGAGCATCTAGGACTTCCCACGTGTTGCAGGTGGTGCATAACATGGGACTGAGCTGCCCTGCCATGCCTCTAGTTGAAAAAAACCCTTTAAGTTAAATACAGTAAAAAAAGTTAAATTATTTATGTACTTTAAATAAAAACTAGAACTCTTACCTTTCCTCAGCTTAATCTATTTTAAACTGGAAAAAAACTGGAGAAAACACTTGCCCACTACTCACCAATCAGTTCTCACCTTTGTACTGACATCACTTTTTGAAGCTTCCCCGCACTCGCGCTGGTTCTGATCTCTCCACCGCTCTCTCGCGCTGTCTTGTGATGTCACTCACAAGAGAGGTGGCAAGGATGTGTACGTATCCTGACTTTTCAGTGGGGTCTCTAGACAGATGGAACCTTGGCTGAATCTTTTTCTTGCCCCTGGCAGCTAGGGGTACTGAGACCAGGTGCAGTTCTATAACTCGTGTGCCAAATATCCCCAGTAACCCAGGACGATAAGGTCGGATCTATAACCTCAGCTTCCAACTTGACCAGATTGTGATAACTCTGGCAGCAATTAAACCAGGGGTTGAATTTGGTCAGTATGGCTAAATTTGCTGAGCAACCAGAGGAGCTGCTTAGGACCACAGCTGCCGTGATGTAGGTCTACATCGAGTGTTTGTTCATCAGCCTAAGTCCCTGCAGAACAAGCTAGCAGTGGATGCCAATAGCTCCCTGACAACTGCACCACTACACAGGAACCAATACCGGCCTAAGTAGTGAGAAATGTTGAATCCCTCACTGAGCAGAGTCTGAAAGGTATTGATTCAGGGGCCTGTCATCAGAGGTTGGAGCAGTGACTCAGACATACAACTTGATGTTCAGTTCCTGGATGCCACAAGCCAGTCTGCCTCCATACGGAAGCAAAATGTGGGCAACTGCTTTTACGTCAATCACGCCATTTGTTAGCCTTGGTTTAGCGCAAGTGGCAAACCAGTGCTGAAGGCGAAATGGCATGTTACTTTGGCAGGTGGTGTTTGTTTTGTACAGTGGCCTTGCCACAGTCCATGGTTAAAGAGTGATCAAGTTTCAGTATCACAGAGCTTGGTCAGTCAGGAATAACATTAGACATTTACGTTCTCTGTGTTTAGTTATGACACCAATTCGCCTTAGTTAACTTGTGCAGCGGACTAAATTATTCCCTAAAGAAGAGAAAACTGAGGAGCAACCAAGTTATGATAGAGTAGACATAGAGAGGAAATATCCACTTGCAGGCAAGACCCCAACCAGAGGCCATGAATGTAAGGCAGCCACTTATAAATCCAGTAGAGAATCCAGGAGAAACTTCTTCAACCAGAGAGTGGTTAGAATGTGGAACTCACTCCGACAAAGCAATAGCTGAGGCAAATAACACAGATGCATTTAAAGGGAACATCTGCACGCTGCTGCTCGGCGACTCATCTGAAAACACCACACCAGTTTGCTTCTGTAGGTTGATGACAGCCAGCTCTACCTCACCATGACCTTTCTGGACTCCTTTATGTTTCTAAATTGCCACATTACTTGACTGACACCCAGTGCTGGATGTGCAGAAATTTCTTCCAACTAAACCTTCGAAGGTCGAAACTATCATTTTTGGTCCCTGCCGCAAACTCTGTTCTCCAGCCGCCGACTCCATCCCACTCCCTGGACATCACTAAAACCAACACTCTGTACAACTGTGGCACGTTTTAGCTTCCTGCGAAGCACATTGGGAGGTTTTACTATGTTAAAGATTCTATATAAACACAAGTTGTTAACACTAGATAAGATTCCAAGGGAATAAAGAATAGGTTATGCTAATAAGGTTAGAAGAGGAAGAGTGGGAGGAGGTGTGTGTGAAGTATAAATATCGACATGGACCTGATGGGGCCAAAAGGCATGTATGTATCTGTACTGTAAATACTTGGTAGTTGTTAGTATTAGCGAGCGAACCCATAACGTGCTGAATGCAATGTTTCTCTGCCTGCCTTGTCCTTGCAAGTGTTTACCAGTTTACTTTAATTTGGGCCTTACCCCATTGAAATGGTGGACAGAGAGATATCCTACAAACCTATGAAGTACTCTCCCACTATTATCACCGACATTCATTTCTAGGCTATGTTGTTTTCTCCCAGGTTGCTCCCCCTCACTTCAAAAAGTAGCGAGCCACCCTGGAGTCTAGTTTCACATGCAGCCTCTGGCATGGACTGGTTGGGCCGAGTGGCCTGTTTCTGTGCCTACATCCAATGTAATCCTATACACTCGGGATGCCAACTGAATGATTGAACTACAATAGCAGGCTTGTGAATTTTTTGTTCTTTTAAAGTATTCTTGGGATGTGTGCAATGCTGACTTAAGTTTTTATTATTGTCCGTCCTTAATTGTCCTGTTAACTGCCTTGCTTGGCGGTCCTAAAAAGCTTTAAGAGTCGTTCACATAGTGTTGGGATAAAAGGCCAAACCAGTTAGGCATGGCAGATTCCTTCAACTTGGGGCTTCTACAAAAAACTACTCTTCATTTCTCCTGGTGCTTGCGTACATTTACTGGATTTATTGGATTCAGTATCACAGATGGCCTGGTGGGACTTGAAGTTGCAACCTCTGGGTTACTACTCGAGTGCCATAACCAATTCCAATATTAAATTATTCCCACCTGCACTATGGAAAGAGAAACCATTTGGACAAGTACCTTCTTGAGCTGTATGATTCTAGAGTGAAGTGCTGCCACTTATCGGTATCTGACTGATGGTGGGATGCGATCAAAGGTAACTTTTACCTTCGAAGAGTGCAGCTTCTTGTCAGATTGCACTCCTCAATCTAATTGACCTGACTTACAAGGGGACCGACTGCATTCTGTTGTGACCCTATGGATCTGCTGTCAGGTCAAACCAGAGCTGCCCTTATGTGTCTGCACTTCTCTACAATTGGGCCTGGGCATAAGACAGCCAAGATCAGCAACTGTCTGGAGTCTGGCACCCAGTGACTGATCTAAATAAGTGGGGGAGGAGAGGGTGCTGTCAACAGTGGTCTCTGTACTAACGCAGAACAATAGGGCAATAAGTTTTGCAAAAAAGCATTTCCTTACATGAATCGGAAGTATGTTACGTTAAAATATATAGGCTTCCCATGCAGTTCCCTACCAGTTAGATTAAATCAGACATTGGGATGCTGATGGTACAGTGTTCAATGTAGGTTTGGTCTGACATGTGGCAGTGATGCTGACAATCTGAATTCTTAATACTCCGCACGGTCCCTGTTGTCAATAAAAATCTTAAACTGTTCATTGATCAAACAACGTGACTGGTTAGAAAAGCAACAGCGACCCTGATTTACAGCAGGGATTTTTATTCATTGAAGATTAATCTATCTTGGTGATATTCTTAACTGTTGCTCAAGTGTTGTGAGTTTTCCATCTTACATATTATTCACGTGATGTTTAATTGAATTTGTACATGTTTCACCGCCCCATCTCTACCCTGGACTTTCCCCCAGTGAAATGTTTAAATACATAAGTAAGAGCTGAGGGGGTAAAAAACAAGTAGAATTACTTGAACATTTAGTGTTGGTCCTACAAAATGACTTCCTGTCGACAGTTTGAGATTAAGTGCCTGTTTCTTATCCTGTTAATAAATTTGCTGTTCTTATAATATGTTTACACTGTATCCATCTGGCACTTGGATAAATAATGATTTTCTGAATCAAAATGGTAAATGTTCCTTTCGGCTGTGGCACTGTGATGCCTGTTCCAATGGAGTTCCTCTTTGATCAGGGCCTCTGTGGTTCCCATGAATCTGTTTGGGTTGCAATGGCTTGTGACCATGTTTATTATCTGTAAAATGTTTAAAATAATCTTGTGTTTGCGTGCACTTCCTGTCAGATTTTTCTCTTCGGAAGTCTTGGCCGCGTTTTTAATGGAGACGGCCTGTGTGAGTTTGACATCCGGCTCTCGCGCTCTTCCAACTGGTGTTGGCGCTTAGCCTTCGTTATGTGACTGAAAGCCTTTTCATGCCGTGTGCAGCCAAATTATGAAAGGCACGCAGTAACTAATCTTCCATTTTGCAGTACAAAAGCTACAATCTTACTACCATCCCGCCCTGTTTTCGTTTTGTTTAGGGGACATTCGGCAGCTCCTGGTATGGATCAAAAACAACTTGCTCAAAGAGCGGCCAGAACTTTTCATCCAAGGTGACACTGTGTAAGTTCCAAGTTCAGCTCCCAATTCATTAATGTACGTACCTGTGTGATTTATGTGTACGCGCGCACACGCACCCTCACACGGCCCAGTGGACCCAGCTATATAGACCGGGCTGAGTCTGACTGACCTCAAGTCTGACCTCTTGCCTTTATCCAATTATTTGGTATCAGGTGGGGCAGGATGCACCACAACCGGCCTCAGCAGCCATGGGTTAGGGATTCGTCATTCCCTTTTCATGCTGTATGCCTTTTGACAGGCTGTAGCTGTGGGTGAGCCAAATCAGTGCTTAATGAAAAAGGACTGAACTAGAATCCCAGGCCTGTGCTTGTTGACACCGCCCAATGTTATTATTCTGATTCACACGGTTTCTGGAATATTCTGAATCACTGTTTCCTGTGGATTTGCTGAGCAGTCTTAGCTGGAAACTTCAGCTGATTTAGACAAAATTATAAACAGCCTCCACTCCCCAGGGGTAGAAGTGAGGTAATGAAAGCAGTCAAACACTGTGCTTTGGCATCAATAACATCACTCTCATCCCCGAGTCCAATCAGAGCTTTATTTCTAATGTGATTTTGTTTTTCCAAGTACCTTCTGTCCACATGAGGCATCTCATTAAAGGGACATTACCTTATTCAGGGAGAAAAGGAGTCAGCTGGGGTTTCCACCCAGACTGATCTTTATCTATTGACCGTGACACATGTGAAGATATTGAGTAAGGACATGATCAAAAATTGGGCATGATTCTCCCACAGTTGAATAGCTAGCGACTGCTGAAGGATGGCCACTTGAATGAGATACTCTCAGTTCCTTGCACCTTGGAACTGTGCCCCTGCATCAGTCACCCCGCTCGACAGAGAAGGATACTAACAAGAGCAGTCAACACTATCGCTTGTAGATGGCAGAGAATTCCCACCACTAAAATAATGGGATTTCAAAGAGCCTTATTGAGACGAGCAAATGCCTTGGTATTGTTGAAAAAAGAGACATGCTGTCAAAGCTTTTCGTCTTGCACTCATCAGGACAGATGCAAGAATGCCAAATTTCAAAGGGAACAGCAATTTATACTGCATGCGAAAAGGAATGCCGATTGGTTGGCAAGTCGGCTCTGATTGATTGCGATGTTGTCACGGCGAATGTCCCATCCTTTTGTTTATTCAAACAAGGTGCAATACCTGGACATATTCCTTCTGCCTGCAGAGGACAGGTCTCTACATATGAATATATGTAGCTTCCAGCAAGCCTAAGAGAGCTACATTGTGAGCTGGACTGATAACCTTAAATTAGTTGTTGGTGTAATTCTTAGCACACTCTGGATTGTTCAGAAAATGCTGCCCCATCGCGGAATCACATCTAACGTTGGACATTTTATTCTGAGTTTAGCAAGCGCAAGTTGCTTGAGTACAGTCAGTACTCTGCCTATTGCAAACAGCCGAAGGGAGGTGCTGTTTGATGCGATCTGCTAGCCACTGGGACGTTTGCAGGGACCTGTCTTCTGCAGGCAAAAAGAATATGTCCAGACATTGCACCTTTTTTGAATATACAAAAGTATGGAGTCGATAGTTCCCTGGTGCATTTGCCATGGCAATGTCTTGACCAATTGGAGCTGACTTGCCAACCAATCAGCACCCCTTTTCTCATGCAGTATAACTCGCTGTTCCCCTTACAATTTGGCAATCTTGCACCTGTCCTGATGAGTGCAAGATGAAAAGCTTCGACAGCATGCCTCTTTTCTCAGAAATGCCTTTGTACAAAATATTTTAAAATTAGACCAGAGATTCCCCTGTAAAAGATGATCATCACCAGGGATGGTGGTGGTTATCAAGGAGTTTGGGGGCTGGTTTCAATCTTTACATAAACTTTGTGTGTTTCTTGATTATAAGCTGGAAGCTGAGCACCCACAACTCCCCCTGCACCCCCCCCTTTGCCAAATCATGATTAAGTACCTTGTAACAACAAACAGCCTTGTCAATATTGTGTTGGCTCCTCCCATCTTGATTGCCTGGTTTAGATTTTCATATCTACTTCAATAATAAGTCAACGTACGGATATTTTAAACGCAAGAGGAGTATTCTCTGTTGAGCTCTTACATTGTCAATCTCGGGGCCACTTGCAGTATTTCAGTCCAGAAGGGCTTATGGTTCCTGGGTTAAGAGCAGCCTCCTGTAGTAAATCCCAATCTCTGTTCCCTGTCCAGATATTTTTCAATTCTTTCATGGGTGTCACTGGCAAGGCCAGCGTTTGTCGCCCACCCCTAATTGCCCTTGGCTTGCTGGGCCATTTCAGAGGGCAGTTAAGGGTCAACCACATTGCTGGGGGTCTGGAGTCACATGTAGGCCAGACCAGGTAAGGATGGCAGATTTTCTTCCCTAAAGGACATTAGTGATCCAGATGGGTTTTTATGACAATCGATGATAACTTCATTGTCACTATTACAGTGACAAGATTTCAATTCCAGAGTTATTAATTGAATTTGAATTTCTCCAGCTGCCATGGTGGGATTTGAACCCATGTTCCCAGAGCATTAGCCTGGGCCTCTGGAGTATTAGTCCAGTGACATCACCACTACACCACGACTCCCCAAGAGTCCAATATTTTACGTAATGACTGCTGCTCTCTACAGAGGTGATTTTCAATTTTTTCAGTTTGAAGACCCCATGTAAATATCAGCTCCCAGGGATCCCCTGCAAATATTGGCGCACTCCCAGGCACCGCCTGCAAACATTGGCGCACTCCCAGGCACCCCCTGCAAACATTGGTGCCCTCCCAGGCACCCCCTGCAAACATTGGCGCACTCCCAGACACCCCTCTGCAAATATTGGCGCACTCCCAGGCACCCCCCTGCAAATATTGGCGCACTCCCAGCCCCCCCCCCCCCCCCCCCCCCCCCACCACCCCGCAAATATTGGCACACTTCCAGGCACCCCCTGCAAATATTGGCGCACTCTCAGGCACCCTCCTGTAAACATTGGCGCACTCCCAGGCACCCTCCTGTAAACATTGGCGCACTCCCAGGCACCCCCCTGCAAACATTGGCGCACTCCCAGGCACCCCACTGCAAACATTGGTGCACTCCCAGGCACCCCCCTGCAAACATTGGCGCACTCCCAGGCCCCCCCTGCAAATATTGGCACACTCCCAGGCAACCCCCTGCAAATATTGGCACAGTCCCAATCTTATCTTCCAAAAGACAGTGTCAACCACCCAAAGGGAAAACCACGCCATCATTGCTTTGTAGAGAACATTTTTAATGACATGCACAATATAATAATAAACTAGTTAAGACTGATGAAAATAATAATCCCTGGATATTTATAACCATGACCAGAGTTTATCAGCACATACTGTGGTAAGCAGCACTGTGAAAAGGGAGTGTTCTGTAGAGGCTATCTGTTAGTGAGGGAGTCACAAACAATTTGTGTTACATCAGATCTGGTGACACACACTGTCTGGGGTCGAGCAGCAAGAAGGAGATGTGTGGCATGAATATTTAATATTTCTCATTATTTCCCATGTATCTTAACTCGGCATTTGTTCTTAAATTTGGTGGTGACTTGTTAGAAATTCAGCTTCGTTTATAGACCCCTTTGTGCTGAATATTTATCTGTGTGTGGGTGCTTTCTAATTAGACTTGATTGAACTTTTAACCTGCAATGTTTGAGCTCTATTCTGTCGACAGCTTGTCCCCTAAAGGTATCATCTCTGCCATCACAAGGAATAAAGACACTGCACTTTTACTATATAGCTGGAAAATGTTCAAAACTGTTATTCCAAAGCTTTGCCCTCCACCACCTCCTGCTCCCCTCTTCAATCATTGGTGCAATGTTTAGTGCAGCACTGAGAGTCATGTTAGTCCCAGCTTTGATCCCTGGCCTCTGTTGTTCTCAGTTAAGAGAAGCCTCGTTTGGCTTCAATGGCCCAAGCTGAGGATCAAGAAGGGTTCCTGGACCTGATGTCCATCAAGTGACATTTACCACAAAGTACCTGTTTGAAAGAAAGAACTTGCATTTGTATAGAGCCTTTCACAACCTCAGGATGTCCCAAAGTGCTTTAGGGCCAATGAAGTACTTTTTGAAGTGTAGCCACTGTAGTAATGTAGAAAAGGTGGCAGCCAGTTTGCACACCGCAAGCTTTCACGAACAGCAACGTAAAAATGACCAGGTAATATATTGTAGTGATAATAAAAATGGCAAATGCCAGAAATACCAGCAAGTCAGGCAGATTCTGTGGAGATAAAAATAGAGTTGACATTTCATCAGAACAGAAAGTTCATCGACCTGAAATATTAACTCTATTTTTCTCTTCACAGATGCTGTGTGACCTGATGAGTATTTCCAGCATTTTCTGTTTTTATTTCAGATTTCCAGCATCTGGAGGATTTTGCTTTTGTGTTTACTTTAGTGATGTTGATTAAGGAATGAAAATTGGCCAAGACACTGAGCAGAACTCCCCTGCTCCTCTTCACAAAAGTGCCATGAGATCTTTTACATCTGCCTGAAGCTGCAGATGTCTAATCCAAAAGATGACACCTGATGGTCTACACCCTAGGGTTCTAAGAGATAGTGGATGCGTTGGTTAAAATTTTCCAAAATTTCCTGGATTCTTGAATTGAAAATTGGATTGGAAGTTCATAAATGTAACACTGCTATGAAAGAAAGGAGGGAGAGAGAAAACAGGGAACAATCAGCCAGTTAGCCTGACATTGATTGTCGGGAAAGTGCGGAACCTGTTATTAAGCAAGTCTTAACAATGGACATAGAAAGTCCATAGTATTGTCAAAGTCAACATGGTTTTATAAAAGAGAATCGTGATTGACAAATTTATTAGAGTTTTTTGAAGATGTAACTAGTAGGGTAGATAAAGGGGAAGTATTAGATGTGGCATATTCTGATTTCCAAAGATATTCGATAAGGTGCCACGCAAGATTAATACACAAGATAAGGGCTCATGGAATTGGGGGTAAAATATTAACATGGATAGAGAATTGGTTATCAGACAGGAAGCAAAGGATAAGTGGAGCATGTTCAGACTAGCACACTGGAAGAGTGCTGCAAGGATCAGTGCTGGGGCCTCAGCTATTTGCAATTTATATTAATGCTCAGATGAAGGGACAGAGAGTAAAGTATCTAAGTTTACTGACAGTAGAAGGCTAGGTGAGAATGCAAGTTGTGAGGAGGACACAGGACTCAGATAGTGCAACATAGGTTAAATGAGTGGCAGGTGGACTAAAAGGTGGGGAAGTGTGAGGTTATTCACTTGGTATTAAGGATAGAAAAGTGGAATATTTTTTAAAAGCATGTAACTTGTAAAGGTTGATTGTCAGGGGGACTTGCGTGTACTCATAGAAGGAATGCAGAAAGTTAGAATGGTGGTATAGTAAGCAATTAGGAAGGCAAATGGCATGTTGGCCTTTATTGCAAGGGGATTTGAGTACAAGAAAAAAGAAATCACGCTACCGTTGTACAGGGCTTTGGTGAGACCACCCTGTGTGTAGTTTGGTCTCCATAGTTATGGAAGGATATACTTGCATTGGAGGCGGTACAGCAAGGCTCACTTGATCGGTCCCTGGGATGAGATGTCTATGATGAGAAGCTGAATAAATTGGGCCTATTTCTCTGGGGTTTAGAAGGAGAGGTGATCTCATTGAAACATACAAGATTCTGAAGGGGCTGGTCAGTGTAGAGGTTCTTTCTGTTGTTTGGGGAATCGAGAACATGGGCATAGTTTCAGGATAGGGGGCTGATCATTTAGGGCTGAGATGAGGAGAAATGTCTTCACTGAGGGTTGTGAATCTTTAAAATTCTCTACCCCAGAGAATGGTGGATGCTCCATCATTGAGTATATTCAAGGCTGGGATAGACAGATTTTTGTTCACTCTGAGAATCAACAGATACAGGGAGCGGTTGGGAAAGTGGAGTTGAAGCCAAAGGATCAGCCATGGTCATATTAAATGGTGAGCAGACTCGCAGGGCCGAATGGTCTATTCCTGCTCCTATTTCTTACGTTGTTACCTCCGATAGTGCAGCACTCCTTCAGTACTGTAATGAAATGCCAGCCGTGATTTTGTGCCGCAGCCTATGTGTGAATGTCGTGTGAGGCCAGAGTCAGGCATGGCTGTGATGCCCTCTTTAGAAGGCAGCCCCACTCACTGTCTGGGCTCACAGAATGACCACGGGATTGGTCAACGACAAGGGCTGTGGTCACCATGGAACTGGAGCCCAGAACTGAGTCAGCACTTTGAAGAGAGGAAAGAAAAGAATTGCAAATTGTCTGACTTTTTAAAAAGGAAATGTTTCTTTGCCACGTCCAGCTCTCGTAATGGTGGTGTCAGAATGCACTGTGTGCTGCAGCAGCTTCCAGTTTCTGTCTGGCCCTCAGGATGCTTTAAAATTCAGGGCACTCCGAACGACTTGAAGTGTGCAACTTTGAGGAAGATAATTAAAGTACGCTGAAGATCAAACGGCTTTTCCATCCAGCTTTGATCATTAACTGATGTACTAATGCTTTCCTTTTGTAGACATGCTTTAAATTAATAGCTCTGATAGCATTTCCAAGTGTCACTTTAACATGCTTCTCCTCTGTCTGTCTGCACTGCCAAGCAACTGCTCCCAGCTCACTTGTCTGAGATTTAGTGATTATAGCGGTGACTGTATAATGAATTAGAGAGGAAGGTGACTCCATGGATAAGTGCTGGAATTCACTACTTGCCCATTGAGCACTTCTCTAGGTTTAATAAATTCAGGGTTCTTTAGTGCAGCTAAGGCAAACAAATGTAGCTGAGGAACTGAAGTTCATACCTGAGAGTTTGGTGAGTGGGGTAGTTCAGTGATGGGGGGAGGGTGAAGGAAGTCTTGTTTCTGTTTGCTTTTTCTACCTTTTTCACCCTGTAGGAATTGGTTCTCACTCTGCTACAGGGAAAGGTGCTAGCTGTTTGGTGAGTATCTGGCAAGGTCTGTTCCAGTCCTAAGGTTTAAAATAGTATATAAACTGGTGGTACAGTTAATAAAAAAATATATAAAAAGGAACATAAATAAGCGAATAATATAATTAAGTAATTAAAACACATTAAGGATGGCAGGACAGGTGATGTGTCAGGGCTGCAGCAAGAGGGAGCTCCTGGATGCCAGTGTGATCTAGGGAAAACACGTCTGCAAAGGATTTGCAGCTTCAGGAGCTTCAGATCAGAGTCATTGAGCTGCAGGCACTGTGACACATCAGGGAGGGGAAAAGTTATCTGGATGTTTTGTACCAGGAGGCAGTCACACCACATAGGATAGGGTCTTCTGATTTGGTCAGCAGTCAGGGACAGGAAGGTGTGACTGCGAGTGAGGCAGGTAAAGGGACTCGGAGTGCAGGAGTGTCAGCCTCTGCAATTATCCAATAGGTTTGGATGTTTGGATGAGAGTGAGGATTGCAGGATGGATGAGCAAACTGACCATGGCACAGGAAGCTATTCAAGTGGGGGGAGCTAAAAGGAATGTAGTGATAGTTGGGGACGGTATAGTGAGGGGGATTGACACTGTTCTTTGCAGCAAAGAGCAAAAGCCTAGACGGCTGTGTTGCCTGCCCAGTGCCAAGGTTCGGGACATCTGCTCAGGCCTGGAAAGGAACTTGTAGTGGGAGGGGGAGGTTCCAGTTGTTGTGGTCCATGTAAGTACCAGCGACATAGGTAGAACTAGGAAAAAGATTCTGCATGGAGAGTATGAGGAGCGAGGCACTAAATTAAAAAGCAGAAGCTCAAAGGTTATATTCTCTGGATTGTTACCTCATCCGCCTGCAAATTAACATAGGGTACATAAAATTAGAGCGATGAGTACGTGGCTGAAAGACTGATGTGGGAGAAGTGGGTTCCGGGTTGTGGGGCACTGGCACCAGAATTGGGAAAGCGAGACTGTACCGTTGGGATGGTCTATACCTGAACAGTGCTGGGACCAGTTTTCTAGCGAGCTACATAACCAGTGAAGTAGAGAGTGTTTTAAACTAATTAGTGGTGGCAAGGGATCAAATTTGGGAAGATGTGGTAAACCAAAGAGTAGAGAAAAGACAAGAGAGAAAGCTATTAATTTGGAAAACGATAAACAGACCGTGACAGGAAGGGACAGAGAGTACAGGGAGTACAAATCTAAGAGGAAATCAGCAGATAAGGCTAGAGGTAACAAAAATAATAAAAGGATGAAACTGAAGGCTCTGTATCTGAATGCATGTAGCATTCAAAACAAAACTGATGAACTGAGAGCACAAATAGAAATAAATAATTACGATCTGTTAGCCAATACAGAGACATGGCTGCAGGATGACAGATTGGGCCCTGAATATTGAAGGGTACGTGACATTTAGGAAGGGCAGGAAGCTAGGAAAAAGTGGAGGAGTGCCTCTGTTAATTAATTATGGTATTAGCACATTAGAGAGGGATGACCTAAGTTTAGGAAATGGCTTGGGTAGAGATCAGAATTGATAAAGGCAAGAAGCCACTTGCGGGAGTGGTGTACAGGCCCCCTAACAGTAACTATAGAGTAGTATGGGGTATAAAGGAAGGAATAGTGGGAGCTTGTCAGAAAGGAATGGCGATAATTGTGGGGGATTTTAATCTGCATATAGACTGGGAAAATCAGGTGGACAAAGGTAGCCTAGGTAAGAAATTCATAGAATGTTTTCGGGATAGTTTCTTAGAACAGCACTTTCTGGCACCAACCAGAGAGCAGGCTATACTAGACTTTTAAAAAATTCATTCACGGGATGTGGGCTTTGCCATCTGGACCATCATTTGTTGCCCATCCTGGTTGCCCTTGAGAAGGTGGTGGTGAGCTGCCTTCTTGAACCGCTGCAGTCCATGTGGTGTAGGCACACCCACAGTGCTGTTACGAAGGAAGTTCTAGGATTTTGACCCAGCGACAGTGAAGGAACAACGATATATTTCCAAGTCAGGATAGTGAGTGACTTGGAGGGGAACTTCCAGGTGGTGGTGTTCCCATCTATCTGCTGCCCTTGTCCTTCTAGATGGTAGTGGTCATGGGTTTGGAAGGTGCTGTCAAAGGAGCCTTGGTGAATTCCTGAAGTGCATCTTGTAGATGGTACACACTGCTGCCACTGTGTGTTGGTGGTGGAGGGAGTGAATGTTTGTGGATGTGGTGCTAATCAAGCGGGCTGCTTCGTCCTGAACAGCGTCAAGCTTCTTGTGTTGTTGGAGCTGCATTCATCCAGGCAAGTGGGGAGTATTCCATCACACTCTTGACTTGTGCCTTGTAGATGGTGGACAGACTTTGGAGAGTCAGGAGGTGAGTTACTTATCGTAGGATTCCTAGCCTCTGGCCTGCTCTTGTAGCCACAGTATTCATATGATTAGTCCAGTTATTGTGCAACAAGATAGGATTAATTAATGACCTCGGATTGAAGGTGTTCCTAGATAGCTGTGGTCATAATATGATTGAATTTTGCATTCAGTTTGAGGGAGAGAGAGTGGGCCCAAGGCTAGTATTTTAAACTTGAATAAGGGCAATTATGAGGACACAAAAGCGCAACTAGTTAAAGCGAACTGACAAATTAGGTTAAGGGATAGGTCAATAGCAATGCAGTGGTGGACATTTAAGGGGATATTTCAGTATACACAGAATAGATACGTTCCAACGAGAGAAAAATTCCAGGGAGAGGACCCACCATCCGTGAACTAAAAAAATTAAATATAGTATCAAACTTAAAGAAAAAGCATATAATTGCACAAAGATGGGCAGCAAGTCAGAAGATTAGACAATATAAAAAACAGCAAAGAATGATAAAAGATTGATAAAGAATGAAAATTTACAGTACAAGAAAGCTAGCTAGAAATATAAAGGCAGATACTAAGTGTTTATATATAGATATTTTAAAAAGAAAATAGTTAACAAAGTGAGCATTTGCCCTATAAAAAGTGAGTCTGGGGAATTAATAATGGGAACTAAGGAGATGACAGAGGAATTGAACCGGTATTTTGCATTGGTCTTCACCATAGAGGATACAAGTAACATCCCAGAAATAACTAAATCGGGAAATGGAAGGCTCGGAGGAACTCGGGAACATTACAATCACCGGGTACTGAGTAAATTGTTGGAGCTGCGGGCTGACAAGTCCCCGGGTCCTGATGGACGTCATCCTAGGGTCTTAAAAGAAGTGGCTAGTGAGATAGTTGATGTGGTTTTAATTTTCCAAAATTCTTTAGATTTGGGGAAGGATTGGTTAGATTGGAAAATAGTGAATGTAACTCCTTTATTCAAAAAGGGAGGGAGACACAAAGCAGGAAACTACAGGCCAGTTAGCTTAACATCTGTCATAAGGAAAATATTAGAAGCTATTATTGAAGACATTGTAGCAGGGCACTTAGAAAAATTCAAGGTAACCAGGCAGAGTCAACATTGTGAAAGGGAAATTATGTTTAACCAATTTATTAGAGTTCTTTGAAGAAGTAACATATGCTGTGGATAAAGGGGAACCAGTGGATGTACTGTACTTAGATTCCTAGAATCATTTGATAAGGTGCCACATAAAAGGCTATTGCAAAAAATAAAAGCTCATGGTGTAGGGGGGAAACATATTGGCATGGATAGAAGATTGGCTGGCTAACAGGAAACAGAGGGTAGGCATAAATGGGTCTTTTTCTGGTTGACAGGATGTGATGAGTGGTGTGCCACAGAGATCAGTGCTGGTGCCTCAACTTTTTACAATTTATGTAAATGTCTTGGATGAAGGGACCGAAGGTATGGTTGCTAAATATGCTGATGACATAAAGACAAGTAGGATAGTAAGATGTGGAGAGGACACAAGGAGGCTACAAAGGGATATAGATAGGGTGAGTGAGTGGGCAAAGACTTGGTAACTGGAGTATAATGCGGGCATATGTGAAATTGTCCATTTTGGCAGCAAAAATAAAAAAGAAGCATATCTTAATGGTGAGAGATTGCAGAGCTCTTGGATGCAGAGGGGTCTGGATGGTCCTAATGTATAAATCACGAAAGGTTAGTATGCAGGTACAACAAATAATTAGGAAAGCTAATAGGATGTTATTGTTTATTGCAAGGGGAATTGAATACAAAAGTAGGGAGGTTATGCTTCAGTTGTACAGGGCACTGGTGAGACCACATCTGGAGTACTGTGTACAGTATTGGTCTCCTTATTTAAAGGAGGATTTAAATGCATTGGAAATAATTCAGAGAAGGTTTTCTAAACTAATACCTGGATTGGGCAAAAACAAAATACTGCAGATGCTGGAAATCTGAAATAAAAACAGAAAATGCTTCTTCATGATCATACAGACTCGAAACGTTAACTCTGTTTCTCTCTCCACAGATGTTATCAGACCTGTTAAGTTTCTCCAGAATTTTCTGTTTTTATACCTGCATTGGGCAAGTTGTCTTATGAGGAAAGGTTGGACGTGCTAGACTTTTATCTGCTGGAGTTTAGGAGAGCAAGAGGTGACTTGATTGAAACCTTTAAGATCCTGAGGGGTCTTGATAGGGCAGATGTGGAGAGGATGTTTCCTCTTGTGGGAGAATCTAGAACTAGGAGTCAATGTTTAAAAATAAAGGGTCGCTCATTTAAGACAGATGAGAAATGTTTTCTGAGGGTTGAGAGTCTTTGGAACTCTCTTCCTCAAAAGGTGGTGGAAGCAGAGTCTTTGAATATTTTTAAAGCAGAGGTAGATAGATTCTTGATAAGCAAGAGGATGGAGTATGGAAGGATATCTGGTACAATGAGCAAGAAGGCAATACTTGTGTCAGGACAATTGTGAGGTAATTAAAACTTTTTCACAAGCTCTAGACTTGATATATTATAATCTTTAGCATTATCGACCTAAACGGAGTTGGTGTGTTTGGTGACGGATTTGGTGCCTTGGGAGATGGCGCGTTTGGCCAGTTCCCCTGGCAGCATGAGGCGGACGGCGCTCTAGATCTCTCTGGCCGAGATGGTGTGACGCTTCTTGTAGCGTGTGAGGTGTGAGACCTCTGAGGCGATGCACTCCAATGTCAGCAACGAAGGAGTTCATAACACTCATGGCCTTGGAGGAAAAAGTGTCCTATCAAATTACAGCATATTAACAGCACATGTGACACATGCACCAGATTTCACCAGCAACCTGTCTGAACCAATAGAGTACAATGTAATGGACAGTCATTCAGAGAAATGCAACAACTATTGAAAAAGAATCAACAGAAAGTTGTGTCTGTTGCTGTAAGAAAAAAGTTTTATTTTTTTAAAAGATAATTAGAGATGTTTTACAATAGAACAAAATAAATTTGTGATCTGCCCCAGGTTTCAATTGGTGAATACGTTGAGTCATGCAGAATTGGAAAAGGGAGCAGGTTTCATCCCTGGTCTAAGCTGTTCCTGTGTTTGGGATTTTGCAATTGCTGTCTGCGTTCCTGGACTAGAGATAGGAAAATAGGATAGGGTTCCTATCCCTGATTGTTATCCAGTGGCCCATGTGTGTGAATATTACTGTGTGTGAGAGACAACAGGTTTGCTCTCTGTGCTGTCTCCTCCCTCGTTCATCTCAAAAGGCTCCTTAAAATTTTTTTCTCTATGGGGATCATAGTCAAAGAAATCAGAAAACAGAATAATTCCCGAGTGCCTCCTGTAAGCTTGCATGATTCTTGCTGCAGAGAAGCCTCAGAGTAAATTGCCTGCGTGTCTCTCTTCTCTGTATAACAGTGCATGGAGTGAGAACCTAAGAGAGGGAAAAAATGCATTTAATATGAAAACGCAAGAAGGAAACATTGAAAAATAGTGGTTGCCCTGATGATTCACAGGGTCAAATGCACCATTGTTAAAATACTGAGAAAGCCCCAGGCTTGAGCATCATAACGGTGCATCTCCAGGAGGTGCAAAAAAAAAAAGGCTTGGTAATAGCAGGCAGACGTGAATGGAGCTGAACCAGTCAAGGATTTGATGCACCTGAACCAGTTTCTTCCTTCTCCCCTCTCTGGCAATTGATATCAATTCTCATTCAGTCACTTGCACAATAAAGTAGCAATAATCTTATAACAAAACGGCACTTCCAAAAATAACGGATGACACTAAAGTCACGTTATGAGCTTGCACTTTGATCAGCTGAGATCTGCCACCCGCGCGCACACAAGAGGAAGCCTGGTCGCAAAACCAACAAGTGACCTCTCAGCACTCTAGTACAGAGCAGCTAAATATCAATATAATTCTGTCAAATGCATGGACTCTGAATAGTGAGCTTGCTGAGTTTTAAGCCAAATGCAAGCTTTTGGGGTTAATATTTTGCTGATTTTTTAAAATGTATTTTTTCATGGGATGTGGGCATCACTGGCAAGGCCAGCATTTGTTGCCCATCCCTAATTGCCCTTGAACTGAGTGACTTGCTAGGCCATTTCAGAGGGCAGTTAAGAGTCAACCACATTGCTGTGGGTCTGGAGTGACGTGTAGGCCAGACTGGGTAAGGATGACAGATTTCTTCCCCTGAAGGGCATTAGTGACTAGATGGGTTTTTATAACAATTAATGATAGTTGTCATGGTCACCATTACTGAGACTGGCTTTCAGTTCCAGCTGGCATGGTGAGATTGAACCCATGTCCCCAGAGGATTAGCCTGGGCCTCTGGGTTACTAGTCCAGTGACATCACCACTACACCATCATCGCCCCATATTTTTCACTTCCACTATTTAAATGGGAGGAAACTATGGGGTGGTCTTTGACACTGTTCCAATGCACCATGTCATGGAGTAGTATGATGGAAGCCAACACCCAGAGCTCACCAATTTCAACATATCTACCGGGCAGAGAGTTATCATTAAACTGCAAGCATGTGTTCAAAGCTGCCTCTTCCTGTAGAAACGGATGATGTTGCTGGAACAAATTTGTCTTGGGGACAGGACTCGTTATGGAACCTCATTGCTATGACAACAGCCTAAAAAAAAATCCTGTCTTGTAAGCAGTTTGTTTAAAAGTTGAGATTGCAGCTTTAGTTTCTCTGGCATCAGACTGACCCCATTGCAAGCGGAAAGCCTTTACAAGCAAGCAATTGTTTGGGGAGGGGGTGGGGCTAGAGAAGATGGCAGTGCAGTTTACATTGCCCCTATGCTGTCGATAGCAACCTTCTCTGTTTGCCAAGTGGTTCTGTATGTCTGACTGCACAGGGAAGGAAACACCTCTTGAACCATACTGCTGGCAACATTCTTTTGAGTTTGGTTACCCAGGTGTGTATTCCAACAACTTGCATTTATATAGCGTCTTTACTGTAAGAAAATGTCCCAAAGTGCTTCACAGGAGCATTATCAAACAAAATTTGATACCGAGCCACCTAACACACTTGCTGTAAAAAGAGACATGCTGTCAAAGCTTTTCATCTTGCACTCATCAGGACAGATGCAAGAATACCAAATTTCAAGCGATCGCAACAATTTATGCTGCATGAGAAGTAGGTGCTGATTGGTTAGCATGTTGACTTTAATTGGTCGAGGTCAATTTGTTGCTCCCTTTGAAACTTGACATTCTTGCGTCTGTCCTGATGAGTGCAAGACAAAATGCTTTGACAGCATTTCACTTTTTTTTCAGTTATACTTAAATTCTGTACTACCACATGACTACCTCAGAAAATATTAGGACATGTGCCCAAAAGCTTGGTCAGTTTTTAAGGAGTGCCTTGAAGGAGGAGAGAGGGAGAGGTGGAGAGGTTTAAGGGGGGGGGCGGGTGGATTGTAGAGCTTGGGGCTTTGGCAGCTGAAAGCATAGCCACCAATATTGATGCGATGAATATTGGGGATGTGCTAACGGCTTGCATTGGAGAAGTGCAGATACCTCAGGCTTGAGGTTACAGAGATAGGGAGAGGCGTGGAAACTGAAAACAAGGTTGCGAATTTTAAAATTGAGGCATTGCCAATCCAGGAATCAATGTTGATCAGTGAGTACAGGGGGGAATGGGACTTGGTGCAAGGATACATGTTCGAGTTTTGGACAAGGAGAAAATGGAGGACGCAAGATGGGAGGCCAACTAGGAGAGTCTTGGAATAGTCATGTCCAGATATAACAAAGGCGTGGATGAGGGTTTCAGCAGCAGATGTGCTGAGGCAGGGGCGGAGACTGGTGATGTTACAGGAAGAGGTAGGCAGGTTTGGTGATAGTGCTTTATGACCTTGGGAGCTCATATTGGGGTCAAGTAGGCTGCCGAGTTTGTGAACAGGTTGACTGAACCTCAAGTGACCAGGGAGAGGCATGGGGTTAGTGGCTAGAAAATTGTGGAGGGAACTGAGAAAACTGCCCTTGCTATTTAGTTAGAGGATTTTCCTGCCCATTCAGTACAGTATACATGCAAGAATTCCACACACACTGTCTCTAAATCTAGCTACTGAGCTATCAGTACCATAGTCAATAGGTAATGAGTTCAAATCTCACTGCAGAGTCTGAAACATCACCTCAGCTGCCACTTCAACCCTGGAGGCGCTGTCTGTCCGATGAGATATTAAATGCATGCTCTGCCTGCTCTCTCAGATCCCCTGGCACTATTTCAGAGGAGAGCCAGGGAGTTCACCCTGGTGTCCTGGCCAATGTTTATCCTTCAACTAATATTACAAAAATAGATTGTCTGCTGATTAGCACATTGCTGTTTGTGGGAGCTTGCTGTGCGCAAATTGGCTGCCCTGTTTCCTACGTTACAAAAGTGGCTGGACCTTAAGTATTTAATTGATTGCACAGGGCTAAGGGTTCCCTTGAGGTTGTGAAAGGCGCTATGTAAATGCAAGTTATTTTCCTTGGTCGATCATGAAGACTGCCTCGACTGTTTATGTTGCAACGAGTGTTTTCTGTCAGTGCAAAATGTGTCATCTTACAAATGCAGGGCACAGCATCTAACATAAACCACAAACATGAATGTTTCATCTCCAAGCAGTCCCCCCCCCGCCGCCGCCGCCGCCGCTGCCGCTCCCCCCAGCAAATAAAACTTGGCAGTGAGGGGGCCAAAGTGGAGTTCGGACATTTGCGCGTCAAGTCTCGCACTTAACCCCGCTGCCCCTTTACCTGGTTAACTTCCCACATATAAGCAGTGACTCTTCCGCACACATTCCAACAAATTCGGCAGCAATGGGGTTAGGAAACTTTTATTCCTGTTCAGGAAAGTGTGAATTGTAAAGGTGAAGCCATACCCCCAAACCCAAACAATTCACAGAGTGGACAGGTGAACACGGCTCTGATTTTGTTAAGTCTGTGTCGCAATATTCACAAGCAACGTACTCAAACCATGTTCCCTCTCCTCTTTTGGCAAAGATCGGTTGGCCGCGTTTGTTACTGAGGAATTAACCCAGAGAAAATTGCAAGTGCGAAATTGATTTGAAATTGACCGATATATGTTGTGAATGTATCTGTTCTTCAGCCCCCAGCCCCCAGCCCACATACACTAAATATTATTCCTCCTGCCCAGTACCAAGAACAACACCTGCCCGGGGGTGACTGACCTCGCTGATGGTTCCCTTGATGTCTTTCAGGAGGCCGGGGATTCTGGTTCTGGTCAACGATGCCGATTGGGAATTGATGGTTGGTATCACCGATTGATTCCGCTTCCGTTTCGCCAGCGATCCACGTCGTCGCGGTTCCCTTGAACCCGGGGGGCCGAGAGATCCTTAAAAGTTAAAGAGGACAGGCTTGTCAACGTGTTCCGTGTATTCGCTCCAAAGGGAGAGGGGAGAGGGGGTGGATAAAAGCTTTGCTGTTACTGATAGGGCGATATCTGTTCAATATGTGACCCAATCATTCCATTTCACAGCTGAAGGAGACCAAACCAGTTCAGTTAAGCATGCCCCCCACCCCCCCTACCCATTTTGCTAGTGGAATATGTATTTTGCTTACCCCAAGTACATATTTTGCTAAAGTACAATGTTATGGGCGCAGCACTTGAGCTGCTATTGCAGGGGCAGAAGTGTGAGTAAACTAGGCATTTTAACACTCCAATATTATTTTTACTCCATTCCAGGCAAATGATTCGGGATAGTTAGAAACAGAATACTTGTTTTAACGGGCTGAGCGTTTTTTTTAAATATAATTAATTACAAGGAATATCCCTCCATTTTATTGACCCACATAGAAAATGGCTGCTATCAACCATAGTTAGGGCTGAGTAGTTGGCGTTGTGGTGGATTTTACTTTGGGAGAGTTGGAGTGCATTTTATTTTTTGTTCAATCCTCTTTTTCCGCCGGGTGGGGTCCAACTTTCCGATTCAGGTGGGTTTCACACCCTTTTCTGATCTGGAGGTCCTCACTGTGGGAGCTCAAGTCCAATTTTAAGTTGGGAGTTGACCCTTCAGCCTTGACGACAATTTTTTAAAAAAAAATTTTAAAATCAGTGAAAATCGAGGGGAAAATAAGGCTTGTTCTTCATAAATGAGCCCAGAGATTACTGCCCGTTTTTGAAAGTGCGAAATTGATTTGAAATTGACCGGTACATTCAGAGGGTTGCAGTGAAGTCCAGTCAATGTTAAGCCGGATGTCTCACCAAATACGAACACTGGGCCTAGAGATAGGGACAAGCGAGGCATTGAGCTTAGAAGATGCGATTGCAAATGGGCGAACGAACTATTATTGGGTTTGAACAAATTCAGCAATTTATCCATTTGACCGAGATTTTTCCTCCTACCTTTTGTGTTTTCGCCAGGGCCGGTTGGACTATAAACTGGAGGACCGAGACAACGTCGTGTTTATATCAACTTTGCACGGTGGTTAAAGGGACATTTAAAAATAGACGAGAGTTTCTCTGTACCAGTGTCTAACCGCGGCTTCTCGGTGATAAAGTGACAGCATGATGTTCTCGAGGTTATCCGGATCCGCTCCTTGTAATACACAAATCGTTTGACCCGCAGTGCATGAGGAATACAGACCAGAGTAAGAAAAATCAGCGTTTTAAGTATAGATTTTGAGCTGCAAAATGAAATAAGCTTCTCCGATCCTTAAAGTCCTTAATCTCTCCTTTTAAAAAAAAAGTAATTCCGACATATTATGTGGGCAGTAACATTACATGGTTTAACATAATCGAGTCAATGTACCGAGACCTGAAATCTCCTCTCTGTTAAAATGATGCCTTCCCTCCCCACCTCCCCCCCGCCAGAATTATTTCGATTTTCTTTCTAGTTAAATTGAAATTAAATCGTTGACTCTTGCGTTTGAATCTTGCTCTGCATTTATGCTTCCACTCCTGGCTTAATTCTGAAGCGTTTCCCTCTGTTTCTTCACCCACCCACCCGGACAAGCACCTTCTGATGTATTAACTGAGGGCTGGAAATGAAGGGGCATTGCAGTGCAGTGTGAAAGCCAGTTTGCCGTGAGGTGAGGTGAGGGTGTGATCAAAGACCCTGGTGAAGGAGAATTCTTTAAACGGTAGACCCGCTCCTGGCCTGAAAATCAGCGGCGTAATATAACGGAATATTTCTAACCAAAAGCTTCCAAATTTTGTGTGTGTGTAAATATATTACTGCCAAAAAAAAACCTTTGTGAGAGACGAGTGCTAATTTTACACAACAAGCTTAAGTACAGAATTTATGTCAGATTAAAGGTGCGACGCTCTTAACAGTAGATATTAGGTGGCTTGGGAATATTATTTGTTTCTATATCGATATTGTCTGCAAAGTAAGAGTTATACCAAATTGAGATTTTTAAAAAAGAGGGGAGGGAACAGGTGCGATTCGTACTGTTAAGTTTTGCAGCAACGTCTGAATATTTTATTAATTTTTAAAATATGTACAGATCACATTACCCGTCACAACAGAAAATCCCCGTTGCAGACCGATAAAAGTTGCCTATTTTGTGTAAAGACGCGCGAATTAGATGTATGAGCATCCCTTTATCGAATATTTAAACGGAATTAGTTCCAGATGTTGGTCCTGGCTTCAAATTTAAAGCGAACCCCCAGATTTAATAAGAAATAATTTAAACGATGATTTTTTTTATATTTAAAAAAAAAATGCCGCTCTTTTTCCACACAAACCCCGCTTTCGGAGAACAGTTACTGTAAACATGTCAGCAGAATTGCTTTGCAGTTTTGTCATTGTTCCCGTGTTGTGCCCGGACTGAATTTACCTGCCGTTGCTCCATTTGCCAGCCCTTCAGTGTCTAGGCAAGAAACATGTTTTTCAAAATTTGACAAATCCCGTTCGTCGTTTCTTCGAGGTACAACAGAGGCTTGTCCAGCTCAAGGTGCTGTTAGTTAAACCTGCTTTCCTGGTTTTTCTGATCAAAAACTGGCTTTTTTTTAAAACAAAACCAAAAAAAATCTATATATATATATATATTTCCTCCTCGCTTTATCACTGTAGACGAAAGAAGAATATTAAAATCCAGCTACGGATGTCCATCTACAATTCTCGGGGTCCGATTTGGAAAAACACAAGAATTGCGTTTGGACAATCAATAGCGAGAATTTCGAGGCTTTTTTTCCCCCCTCTCTCTCTCTGTCTCTCTCTCTCTCTCTCTCCCTCTCTCTCTCTCTCTCCCGGAGGCAGCATCTCCTGTCTTCGATACACCACAAACACAGGAAACACACACACACACAAAATAAGATTTTAAACAGATCTGCTGACCAACGCACTGTCCCGTCAATTTGCATCTCTTCGGCTCGTCCTCCAACGGACCTGGAGATGTGAGAACCAGATTGCAAAGATGTTTTGTAAAGCACACTGCAGACAATTTATAAACACAGCAGTTCGGGCTGGACATGTATTCATTTGTTGTTCGTTTTGCAATAAGGACCGCATCATTCTGACCACCATTTTTGCGTCAGCACAAAATGCTATTTTTTTTTGCACGCGTTTAAAAAATGATACAAATTTTCTCTTTTTTTGGGAAGAACAGAAAATCTGCATCTCAGTACCAACACTTGAAAGGTAACATCGGTCATGGTTGCAGCTATATATATATATATAGATATATATAGAGATGCACCCACACATACATACATACACACACACAGACACACAACCTGTAATATGCTGCAAAACAAAAGGGATTTGTCTCATTCTCGTTTTAAAAGTATCGACGTTCCGATCCTTCACTCTAGTTGAGGTGCCATTTCGGGCTCCTGGTCCTCTGAAGCTCCTCTGGAGGCTGTCGGCTCTGCATTTCACACTGTGCTCGGTTAGTGAAACGGGGCTTCTTCTGAGCAATCTCTCTTCCAACACCAACACCACCCCCCCACTACCCCCTCCCCCAACAATAAATGTATAGTGACCAAAGCAGAGAGAGAGAGAGAGGGGGGGAGAGCGAAAAAAGGCGATTGTCTTCAATTGGCACTGAATTTGAATAACGCCACGGGGTGATAAATGGGCATTGAGGGTGAGGTAATGAATCTGTGCAGTCTCTATAGCAGACAACGGCAGCTGGGAAATATCCAGTCGCTTCTTAAAGCGAAAACCCCACGGAAAAAAAAAAATCTTTGCATAAGACTCGGGCCTTTATTCTGTATATACATAAATATAGAAAAGACACATCTGTTCAGTCCAAACAGAACTTGTTTCTGAAAAAAACAGCTGCAAACGTTGGGAAGATTAAAAAATTTTTTTTTTAATAAAAATTAAATAAAAAACGAATTATGTCAAACCAAACGGGTTTGCCTTTTTACCCAGGCTGCACGTGCCTTTCATATTTATAAACAACCGGCTAGTAAATGAAATACATTTTTACAACACCTTGCCTGGGAAGCACTTTTTAAAACAAGGAATAGGCGCTGTTGCATTAGCTGCTGTTGTGTGGGATGGAATGTGATAACATCCAAATAGCAACTGGATACCAGGCACAATGCTCAGTACGTGACGACTTTATTCGTCTATTAACCTCGTCTCTTTCAGGTAAATGTTGATACCTTTAAGCCGTTTGGGACTTGTGGTTTATTCGTTTGTATTGATCCGTCAGTTAACCAATCCGAGCGTCCGTTTTATAATTTGGTCCCGTTTCTTTTCTATTTACTTTGAAGAATGCGTTTTTGTTTTTGTTTTTGTTTCCATCAGATATATTTTTTTGGGGGGGCTCCCAGTTTTTTTTAATTCATCGGTGTAAGGAAGTCATTTTCCTCCTTTTAGTAACTTTTTTTTTTCTCTCTCGCCCACAGACCTTGTAGGTCACAACTGATTCCAAATTAAATGTTTAATCCTGACTCGGCACAATTTCCTAAACGATTCGTTAAAGTTACGAGATCATAGAAATGTTGATTGTTTCATACTGAAAAAAAAGTTCCCGATTTCCCCTATCTCCGCCCACCCCCACTTTGCCTGTCTGTGTGTCTGTGTGTGTGTGTATGTGTTTAAATATATTTTGGAAAGTGAAATTTCTTGGCTCGCTCACACAAGTTGCCCGGCAACAGGAAACCAAAAAGGACAAATGTAACCAATCCGAAGATAAAGAATAAGATTTTCTTGACGTCTGACCCTTTTAAGAGAATGGCGGGAACAAATCCCTACAGTCTGAAACCCCGCAGTCCCTCCCGTGGCGAGCACGGCTCCTTCAGTTTAACTTCCAAATTCCACTGTCAGCTCCCGCCCTACAGGTGCATCCCCAGAATTCCTGAATGCATATTTTTTTTTAAAAATAAATATCCCACACGGAAACAGAAACCAGCGTGGGTCTGGAAAGAAAAAAATGCTGCAGCTCAGAAAGAGGCCATTCGGCCCATCGTCTCCGCGGCGGCTCTTTGAAAGCCTTCCCCACTTGCCCCTTATTTCCCAGTAATCCCCCCCGCAACCCCCAACCCCCAGAGTTAAGTGAGACGCAGCGAACGGTTCGGACAGAATTTGGAATGGGCAACATCTTTCTCTTTAAACCAGTACGACTCGGCTGATGTTTGGGTTCAATACATGTGCAGAGAGGAATGGGCCGCTTTGATAACAACCACAGATTAAACGTACCTTATATAGTACAAGTCATGTGTGACCCGAGTTTTAAGTGAAGGTCTTTGGCTTCTGAAGAGAAGAGGAATATTTCAAATGTCTATTGTGCCCCGGGTTGTGCTGATCAGAAGTCGGTGCATTGATTATCTAACGGGGGGGCTATTTTAGTACGCACAAATTTTTGTAGCGTCCAATCCGAGTGTTTACGTGGCTCGTCCACGTTGTGTCTTAACTCCAGGAAACCACATCCAAGGGCAGTGAGGAAACCGCGACCGAGGGCAGTGACTCAGGTGGGAGCGGAGCTCTGGTAAATTGGTCTTGATTTTCAGTATGAAGCAAACATAAATTTAGGCAAGCGTGGAAGTTCGTCACCTAGGTATTGATGAAACTGGGAAGCCGATCACATGGTTAGTGGTCCGGAGACCCACCCTGAATTACATCATTTGAAAGTGCCACCTTTATTAATTAATTTTACATTAACCCAACAGCATTGGCTAACATAGTTATAATTAACGCCGTGTAACAACTATCTATACAGTAAAACAGGTAAAACCCACCACCATTATGCCCGACTATACAGGTTCATTTAACCCTTATGTACAAATTGTCCACCTTACCCGCCTATCGGGGATCAGGTGTTGGTCTTCCCACCCTGGAGACATACAATACCCATCTCGTGGAGTCTCTCTGTCCTTCATCTTGGGTCTTGTGACATCTCTTCGGGTGGTCTCTTTCGGTCGCTCCTCTGACTACTGGTCTCCAAAGATTTGCAAAAGTTCCAATGTCAGGGAGATCGTCAGTCTCGAAACAAGCTGGGCGAAGGATTTGTACTTCTCGATCTTCAGGAAACTCATGAGGTCATCGTTCTTGTCGAGCCACTTCCCTCTCGCACCCATGACGAATCCGAAGTATTTTACTGACACGCCGCCGGTCAGTTCCAGTATCTCCTTCTCAAGGTGTTTATACTTATGCTCTTTTTCGGCCCAAGCTTTTTCCAGTGAGTCATTATTGTTTTCAAAGCGTACTGTCACATCCACCACCGCGACTACTCCGTCTTTGACCAGGACTAGATCTGGTTTCCAAAGGGACCCGTCTTTTCCGAAGAGTCTTGGTTCTAGGTGAGATGTCCAGCCGTATTTGGCGATGAACTGCTGTAGGCGGTCCAGGATTTTATTGTGTCTTTTGATTCTAGCATTTTTCACAAACGGACAGCTGCCGGAGATGTGAGCCAATGACTCGAAGGGGGCCTCACATCTCCTACAGGATTTGTTATGATGATGTCTACCTCTGTTTAGGGTGGATCTCGTCGGGTAGAGATTGCACCGCAGAAGCAAACTATTGATGAGTCTGGATTGCTTTAAGTTGAAACACGTTTTTATCCAGGAATTAGAAGCATTGTCGTTTTTGTAGTACTTGACGCCAGTTCCTTGGCATTGGAGGTCGGCCCACTTTGAATATTCAACCTCCCTCCAAGCCTCGTATCTATTAATGGGTTTGGGCCTTCGGTTAGCATCAGCCCATCCCATCTGGATAGCGAATTGTTCCAGGCTACCATCGTCATTCGCCCCACTCGGACCTCCACTATCCGTAAGGGCTTCTTCGATCTCCCTGAGTACTTTGAGGTTCTTCAGGGATTCGATTGTTTGTTTATTGTCAATTCCGCAGAATTCAAACGAGGCCTCTATCGCCCCGTCCGGCGAGCTCTCCAACGCCTCTAACTTTCGGATGATAGCGGACGGAATCTGGACTTCAAGCCTAGGCATGCCTAGTCCTCCATTCCTGTTGCTGCTGTATAGTAGACCATCCGTCGTATGTGGCGGAAGGTGTA
This sequence comes from Cetorhinus maximus, assembly GCF_964194155.1. NCBI lineage: Eukaryota > Metazoa > Chordata > Chondrichthyes > Lamniformes > Cetorhinidae > Cetorhinus > Cetorhinus maximus. Next base: position 18,074,814 of record NC_135888.1, on the reverse strand, counting down.
AAATTTCTTTGGTTCCGTTTTTGATATAATGGTCCAGTTTAATTAATGTATTTTGTGACACCTCTGCGAGGATCAGGTGAAAGTATATCCGGGGTATCATGTGTGTTTTGAGGATTTCAATCCTCTGGATAGGCCGAAGAGCTGCCTTCTTCAGATTCTCTATCCACATTGCGATTCTGGGTCCCCACTGCTCCTCAGCCACTCCTGCCCATGGGTCGATTCTGGCACCCAGGTATTTCTCCGTCTCTCCTGGTGGTATGTACGAGATCGGACCTCCTTTCAGCTGCCAGTTCGGTCTAGTGTTGTACAGGAAAGTCTTCTGTTTGTGGATGAAGTGGAAGCCTTTGGTCTTCCCGGCATTCATCTCCAGTCCAGTTTTTTGGCAGAAGTCCTGTACAATGGCCAAGTTCTTTGTCATGCCGGCATAGGAGTCGCTGAGCAGGGCTATGTCGTCAGCGAATGCCAGAGCTGAACAACACAACTTCTCTCCCCTCCAGGGCAAGTGGACGCCCAACTGTGCCTCTTGAAGGGCGCTGATGAGAGGATCCATCGCAATATTAAACAGTATTGGTGAGAGCGGGTCACCTTGTTTGACCCCTCTCATGACTTTTATGGGATTTGTCTTTCCGTCTTTGCTTTCCAAGTATGTGTCTGTGTCCGTGTACAGATCTTTAATCATGTTAATGAACGTGTCGGGCAGCCTCACTCTTTGCAGAGCCTTTATGAGCATTTTATGCCCCACGGAGTCAAAAGCTTTTGCCAGATCTACGAAGACAACGGCCAGCTCTTTCCTGTTGCGTTTCGCCCCCTTCATGATGTTACTGAGAATCGTAATATTCTCATTGCAACCAGGAGTCGCCACCAGGAACCCTTTCTGTCTGGGGTTGATCTGGACCCATTCGCTTAGGCGTTTGGCGATGATCTTCGTGTAGAGCCTTAATAAGATCGGGCCGATTGTTATTGGCCGCCAGTTGTCTATGCTTTTGAGCTTCTCCGTGTCATCGGTTTTGGGGATCAGGACGGTACGGCTCTTTTTCAGCATCCGAGGGATGGATCCAGACTTGAGCCAGAGAGTGAAGAGGCGCGGAATCCTTTCTTCAAACTCTTTCTGGATGTCATCGATGTTATCCCATTTCATCCCATCGGGACCTGCCGCCGTGTTCTTATCCATGCCCTTGATGGCATCTTGCACCTCCGCCTTAGTAATGGGGAGTTCTAAGCTGTCGTACATTCCTGCTCCCCTGTATGCTGCAAACTTCTGTAGGTTTGCTTTGTTATTAGGTTTGGAGAGTTTTTCCGTAAAACACTCCTCCAGTTCGACTTTGCTTAATGGACAAAGTTGGGTGGACGGTGCACCCATGATTTGACGTGCCAGTTTTCTTTTGTCTGTCTTGTATACCAACTGTGTGGCTTTAAAGTGTGCCTTTTTAGCTGCCCATCTTTTCTTTGCCTTCGTGTTCTTACTCCCATCCTTAGGGCGAGCTACTGCTTTCCTGGACCGCTTACCAGGTTCAACAACCTTATTTTCCTCTAGTATGGTCTCTGTTATACATTCTACGAGGCCGATGGCTAGGGCTCTCGCTTCGGGGTCGTTCTTTGCTCTCATCAATTCCTCAGCCGATTTCAGCTGTTCGTCCAGATCCAAGTAGCTTGGAATACTGGCTGGGGGTCGCTTCTTCCTTGCCATTTCGGGACCGCTCCCTGGCACCATCTCTGCGTCCTCCCCCTTAGGTGGAGATTCCATGTCCAAAGCACCTTCCGTCTGGCTGCTTTGTGCTGTTATTGTGCCCGCTGACTTCTGCGCTGCTTTCAGGAGACTACGTCTCTTAGAGCCAATCTGTTTATTAGTTTTTGATGTTAGATGGACTGCAATCTTTTTGTTGATCTCGGTGCAGCCTTCGTACTGCTTCTCCAATTTAATGAGGAGGTCTGTTTCCTCTTGCGTCCATTTGTATTCTCTCCGGCCAGGCTTTCCCTGAGGTAGGTGAGCTGCAATTCTTTTTTCGTTCCGTACTTCAGCGTGCCTGTGACGCTCATGCTGGCTGAGTCCACTCTTGGATGTGAATTCCATTTCACAATGTTCACATTTGTAGATCGTACCTACAAAGGGGGGCCTCACCCCTTTGCATTTGCTGTAATGACAAGCAATGGAGTGGTACTCGCCAGTTTTTCTGCATTTGGAACATCTCGTACGGACGATCTTGATCTGATGTTTTACGGCCATATGCTTGCAGAACTCGCCTACCCCGGAGAGTAACAGATTGCACTGATTACAGAGCAGACCATCAACGGGGTATTGGATCTCCACCTCCTTCTTTGCATTTCTGTCCTCGCTCGGTGGTAGCACCACCGGCTCTACGTAGGTGGGTGGGATCCCTGTATCGTCATGGGTCTCCACCACACTCTTCTCGTTCAAAGTTTCCGTTCCCTTGAATTTAGTATTATAGAAGGTAAGTGATTTTATGACTATCGGGTCTTCCCTGTCGCTCTCAGGGCCTGACTCCGACACCTTCTCGAGTGTATTGACATTCACTACTGGGGGTTCCGGATCTGGCAGTCTGGCTTGCTTCTCCGGTTCCCAGTAGGGCAGGTAATATTGTCTAGGACCCACCTCGGCGGTTTGTGTAGAGGTGGACCTTTTTCCTAGTTCCTTGACTTCCGAACTAGTACTTGTGTAGCATTTGCATTTTTCACAGCGGCCTGCTACAAACGGCACTGCTGCGGGGACGTTGTTTATCCGGGGCGCTTCCCAACCGGGCCACTCTGACCGATGACGGTCATCCATATTTTTTTATACGAATCGCTTGGTCTACGCAGACCACACCCAACGCAGTGCTCTTTGGAAGGTCGTTTTGCCAACGAAACCTTTCTCTCTCTGTGTGCCAACTCGGATAACGGTGACGTTGTTACCAGCGGGAGCCACGAGGAGGCACGACCGACACTGTGAATGGCGAGAGCACCAAACCACCACAGGCCCTGTAACTATTACCCAGACGAACTCGCAGGTTAGACCGCACCCAACCGAGTCATAGTTACTCCCGCCAGAAAGTCAGATTCACTCCGACTTTTACCAGAGTTAATCAGCCTCAAATCCACCGACTGTGGGGCTGAATGCAGCGCTCAGCGTCTTTGGGGTTGGGGGGGGGGTTTCTGTAGAGATTTTGCATTCAGATTCGCAGTTGATTCTCCACAGAACTGGGTGGAAACGGCCTGCCGGCTAACGAAATAAAACCGAAAAGAATTAGGAATTATTGGCTCTGTCTGTCCGGCCTCTGAAGAAAAAGTTTACATTTTGGGTCAACTCTCCATTTGATTTTATTTAAATCAGATTTTTTTTTAAAAATCAGTTTTAGTTCCTCCCCCCTTTCGTTTCATTCCAATATTTATTTAGAGTTCTGGAGATTCCCGTTATCTTCCTGATCATGACTCTTTGAAAACATGGAGAGTTAAAGAAACCTCTTGTTCAGACTGTCAACCCGCTGCTTATTTGCCAGAGTCCCTCGTCCTTTTGGCCCGAGTTTGTCATTTTGATTTCGTTTTACAGGCGAACGCTCTCGAAGAGCAACACGAGACAAAATTTATCGAAAGGTTAAGGTTGTTCTGGGGGGGAAATCCAATAAAAAAGAGGGGATTGGGGAGGGTGTCGGATGGTAGAATGGATCTCCGGAAAACGTGTTCTAATAAAAACTGAGGCGGGAGTGGGGTGGGTGGGCAAAGATTCGCTTGGCATTCTTGGGGGGGTATCTTTTTGGAATGAAGAGTTAAGTTTCTACATAGGTATCAATAAAAGTTAAATTAAGGACAGAATATGTTGGAAATACTCAGCAGGTCTGGCAGCATCTGCGGGGAGAGAAACAGAGTTAACGTTCCGAGTCTTCGGAAAAGGGTAACCCTACTGAAAAAAAAATTACACTTTTTGCGGCTGTTTCCCTTTAGTAAATGGAAGATTGGGGAGAGAGGAGGGGATTGGAGAGAGATGTTCAATTGATGAAGTGATGGGACACTGGGAGTCCCTCCCTACCCCGTCTCCTCGTTTAAGATGCGCTTTAAAACCTACCTGACCGACCCGACACGTTAATTTTCTTTATCCCACAGGCGCTGCCTAACCTGCTGGGTATATCCAACATTTTCTGTTTTTATTATAAACCTTAAATCCTATCTCGGTTCGACCAAGCTTTGGGTCACCAATATCCCCTAGCCCAGTATCAAGTCTTCTTTTCCAACTCTCCTGTGAAGTGTCTTTGGGACCTTGGACCAGTTTCACGGTGCCGCATTAACGTTATTTCCCGTGATTGAGGGATTGGAATGAGAATCCACCAGTATAACGTTAATTGTAAGAGGTTTAAGACAGAGAGCCGAATAAACTTTCCTGCAGAGAGGACTGTGAGGGCTGTGGGCTGGAATTAATGATTTAAGCGGAGACCGTGTCAACATCGAAGAACAAGCGATTGAACAATGAGGACATTGGGGAACAGAACAGGCACGTGGGAATATGACCAGCGCTCATAGAAAGGCTAAGCACCATCATCTATTGGTTGGGCCGAAGGGCCTTTTTCTATGTTGTAATTTCTATGGCGGTTTTCTGTTAGTAGCTGCTTTTGGTGCTCCAATTCAGAAGCTGGGCTGTTCCAGATTCAGGATCAATGCGTCCATGAAGTCTCTCCCTCTAGTGTGTTTCTAACGCCAGGGATGTGTTCTTTGGGTTTTACTGCCGGGCGGGGGAACAGCCAGGAATTTCCCGAATCGAAGTTTTAAGGCAGCATCTTTTTTTGATTTTAATGAACAACACGCATTTTGGAGATGAGGCTGCGTTATACAGCAGAGTGAGGTTTATATATTTTTATATCTTATCCACGATTAATTGGAACATTGGCCATTGATTGAGCAGGCCAGCATTTGCTGCCTTTAAGCGTTGTCAGGTCATAGAAAAAGTCGAGGAGTGACCGTACGAGGAAACCATTATCCGAACTGGAGATGATGTAAATAAGGTGAATGCAGTATCTGTCGCGAGGCTGGCTCATTGGAGACACAGAGGCAAACAACAGTCAGCACTTCTGGAACGGAGGCCCCGGTGCTATGCATTCAGCATCTCTGGAACAGCAGCCCCGGTGCTATGCATTCAGGACCTCTGGAAAAGCAGCCCCGGTGCTATGCATTCAGGACCTCTGGAAAAGCAGCCCCGGTGCTATGCATTCAGGACCTCTGGAAAAGCAGCCCCAGTGCTATGCATTCAGCACATCTGGAAAAGCAGCCCCGGTGCTATGCATTCAGCACATCTGGAACAGCAGCCTCGGTGCTATGCATTCAGCACATCTGGAAAAGCAGCCCCGGTGCTATGCATTCAGGACCTCTGGAAAAGCAGCCCCGGTGCTATGCATTCAGCACATCTGGAAAAGCAGCCCCGGTGCTATGTATTCAGCACATCTGGAACAGCAGCCTCGGTGCTATGCATTCAGCACATCTGGAAAAGCAGCCCCGGTGCTATGCATTCAGCATCTCTGGAAAAGCAGCCCCGGTGCTATGTATTCAGCACATCTGGAACAGCAGCCCCGGTGCTATACATTCAGCACCTCTGGAACAGCAGCCCCGGTGCTATGCATTCAGCATCTCTGGAACAGCAGCCCCGGTGCTATGCATTCAGCACATCTGGAACAACAACCCCGGTGCTATGCATTCAGCACATCTGGAACAGCAGCTCCGGTGATATACATTCAGCCCCTCTGGAACAGCAGCTCCGGTGCTATACATTCAGCATCTCTGGAACAGCAGCCCCGGTGCTATACATTCAGCCCCTCTGGAACAGCAGCCCCGGTGCTATACATTCAGCATCTCTGGAACAGCAGCCCCGGTGCTATGCATTCAGCACATCTGGAACAACAACCCCGGTGCTATGCATTCAGCACATCTGGAACAGCAGCTCCGGTGCTATGCATTCAGCACATCTGGAACAGCAGCCCTGGTGCTTTGCATTCAGCACATCTGGAACAGCAGCCCCGGTGCTATACATTCAGCACCTCTGGAACAGCAGCCCCGGTGCTATACATTCAGCCCCTCTGGAAAAGCAGCCCCGGTGCTTTGCATTCAGCACATCTGGAACAGCAGCCCCGGTGCTATACATTCAGCACCTCTGGAACAGCAGCCCTGGTGCTTTGCATTCAGCACATCTGGAACAGCAGCCCCGGTGCTCTGCATTCAGCATCTCTGGAACAGCAGCCCTAGTGCTATGCATTCAGCACATCTGGAACAATGGTCCCAGGACAATGTATTCAGCATCTTTTTTTATTCGCTCATGGGATGTGGGCATTGCTGGCTAGGCCAGTATTTATTGCTCACCTCTAATTGCCCTTGAGAAGCACATCTGGAACAGCTTCCTGGTGCTATGTAGCCAGCATTCCATTTTCAGCCTCATAAAGTCTCTTGATGAACGCATCCATCACATGAACATATCTCGCATTCAGTGTCTGTATACTTCACCTGACTGACTCAAACATCACATTCATAATTTAACGGCAATCACAACTGAACGTGGGGAACTTACCAATAAACAAGTAGCTTTTTTCATCAATTAAAAGGAATAATGAATTGATAGGAACCAAATTTTCAAAATCATTAATTTTTAACATTTTAAATCAAATTTTAAAAACTCGTCAGATTTCATCTTTGATATTCGCTCCAATGTTTTTTTCATTGGCTACTCAATATTATATCCACCCAAGATAAAAACGTACAAAAGGATCAGTTTAACATGAGGCAAAAACAGTCTCTATTTGGTGATTATTCCTAGACAGCATTTAAATGATGCATTCAGTGGTGTTGAGTAGGTGCTATTTAATTTGGAGATGATACTGGTTGAAACTGCCTGCTATTGCCCACTGATTGATAGGGAGTGAGGCTTCTCATTCTCACCATCGCTGCCGGTAGTGGGCCACGACACAGCATGTGATCAGCCAATTAGATGGAGCACAGCACTTCAACACTTCACTATAGGCTGTACATTCACCTAGACACATTCACACAGACATATTCAAGCCGACACATTTTCATACATTCACACATACATTCAACATCGTCTGTTCATTGCATTCATCGACCTGACCAAAGCATTTGACTCAGTAAATCAAGAGGCTCTGTGGATTGTGCTCCAGAGGAGGTTTGGATGTCCAAGAAACTTCATCACAATCCTGCAACTGCTTCATGATGATATGACTGCAACTGTCTTGAGTGGGAGATCTGAAACAGTCCCCTTAAAATCCGAATGGGTGTCAAGAAAGCCTGTGTGATAGCCCCCATATTATTTACAGTTTACCTGATTGTGGCTATTCACCTCACCAAAGATCGACTGCCCTCTGGTGTCAGCGTTAAATACTGCCTAGATGGAAAACTCTTTTCACCTCGGTTGCCTCCATGCTAAAACTAAACTGACCATCATAGACATACATGATCTACAGTTTGTGGATGACCGCAGTGTTGTTGCCCACTCTGCACTAGATTTGCAAGCCATGCTCAATCTCTTCAATTCTGCATCCAAGAGACATGGCCTGTCTTTGAATGTTGCCAAAGCAAAACTCGTTTATCAACCCACACTTGGTCAGCCAAATACTCCACGTCCCATGTATGTTGAAGGAGATGCACATTCTCACACATATTCATACACACATTCATACAGATTCACACACACACATATACACACACACATTCGTACTGACACCCATTCACACAGACACAGACACAAACACCTGACACTCACACAGACAGAAATACATTCAGACCTGGGTGAAATAGTGGCACTAAAAACCCTGAAATAATTTAAGAAACAATTAGAAGTTGCAACGGGGTGACTTTATGTTCATTCTGGATGGATGGATCAAGCTGGACTTTCTTATCTCTAACTGAATGTTGTGTGAAAACCATCCGTGCTCTCAAGATATTAACAGCTGAAGTAGACCTCCACCCCCTCCGCGTAAGCACATGTTGGTCAAGCTCACTCTTGGCTTCAGAATGCAACTCGCAATCCCTGCCGACAGTGTAATAAAGGCCTCACAAGTCTCCATTCAACAAAAATAACCTGTATTTATATAACACCTTACAGATAATAAAATATCCCAAGGAGCATCATAAAACAAAATATAACACCAAGCCACATAAGGACATGCGCTTGATCTAAGATGTCATTTTTAAGAGTGCCTTAAAGGAGGAGAGAGTGGAAGAGAGGTTGGGGGAGGCAATTCCAGAGCTTAGAGCCCAGACAGCTGAAAGCTGAGGCTTCATCGTACACACCTATGCTTAAAACGGACACTAAAGAATGGATACGCCTAATAAAGGAATAGTCAGAAGCTGCAATGGATTTTCCTTGATAGGTAAACTAAGATAGGGCAGAATGACCCTCCTCAAACATATCTGTCTTGTGAATACTCCACAGTAACAGGTTTTCAGCAGTCATCTCCCATTGAGACACTTGTCTGTGCTACAAGAGACATTCAGATTCATTGAGTTCTACTAGCTAGTACCCTTCAAAGATAATTGTCACTATCAATTCACATCAACAATCTCAAATCAACTGATCCTGTTACTTAAGGGATAGGCACTGGCCTGTTGAGCTTCAGAATTTATTTTTAGCCATTAAAGTGAATCAGATTTATCTGGAGCCAGTTTCTATTTGTACTGATTGGGATAAAATAGCCAAGAAATCAAGTTAAGAAGGTCTGGAGCGTTGGATTCGGATGTTAAAACTTCTTTAGCCAGTTGGTGAAGGATGAGATCAGAAGTCAATCTTTACTCCGTTTTAGATTTATTCGTAAAGTGAATCACACATCATAAATGTTTAGCTCCTAACTCAACAACCCCCACCCCAGGTCAATAAGCCTTTCTTTATATGTGCTCAAGTCATAATCCACCAAGTGCCCCCCAGCTGTAGACACTTATCCTTAGTTTATACAGTTAACATCAGAGGTGAGTTAGTAATACTAGTCAGCTACATAACAGGCGATGATATCTCACTGGTAAATGTACCATCTGGTGGTGTGACCGAAATCTATGGATCTGATTTAATTCCAGGTTTGTGCTGGGGTAGATGGCTCATATCCAGGAAATATTGCAGTTGGTCGTCATGTCCTCAGGACTGAAGAGGCGGAGGAAAACAATCTGCCAGAGTCCCAATTTCCTGCATTAGCAGCAAAGTCGCACTCCCCTATCACCCCAGTGCTCACTGACCCACAGCGATTGGACATGCCTGTCTATGAATGAAGGTAGAATTGGGTTTGGTTAAGATGCTTGATTGCCACTGATCATAAGGAAGGGTGGTTCGATAGTTTAATCGCCTCTTGAATCATGAGGTTCCGGGGTTCAAGTCCCTCTCTGGGTCTTCAGCACGAAAATCAAGGCTGACACCCCTGTGCAGTGCTAGGGGAGTGTTGCATTGTCAGAGGTACTGTCTTTCAGATGAGACGTTAAACCAAGGCCCCATCTGCCTGTTCAGGTGGATGAAAAGATCCCATGGCACTATTTTGAAGAAGAGCAGGGGTGTTGTCCCCAGTGTTCTGGCCAATATTCATCCCTCAATCAACGTCACAAAATCTGGATTACTTGGTCATTATCACCCTGCTGTTTGCTGTGCATAAAGTTGGCTGCTGCATTTCCTACATAACAACAGTGATTAAACTTCAAAAGCATTTCATTGGCTGTATAGCCCTTTGAGAAGTCGGATGGTTGTGACAAATGCTACACAAATGCAACTCTTTGTTGCTGCCTTGTAGCCATTGATTTCAGTCCACACTTCAGACTCAGTTCCCTGGTTACCAGCTCCATCCCTCTCCTTATCTGAGACTAAACCTTAGTGTCATTGTTAACCCCGAGAGTGCTTCTGACTACATATTCGTACCATTACCAAAACTACTTATTTCTGCCTCTGAAATTGACTGACTTCGGTCCGTCTCAATTCACCTGCTGCTGAAACCCTCATCCAGACTCGACTATTCCAATTCACTCCTGGCTGGCCTCCCACACTCCACCCTCCGTAAACTTGAGGTCATCCAAAACTCTGCTGCTGTGTCTTAACTCGAACCAATCCTGTTCTCCTATCACCTCGGTGCTCACTGACCTACATTGGCTCCCAGTCAAGCAACATTTTGATTTTAAAATTCTCATCCGTTTTTTTTCAAATCTGACCATAGCTTTGTTCCCCCCGCCACCATCTCTGTAACCTCCTCCAGCCCCACAACCCTCCGTGATATCTGCATTCATCTAATTCTGGTCTCTTGTACATTCCCAATTATAATCGCTCCACTACTGGTCTCTGTGTCTTCAGCTGCCTAGAGCCTAAACTCTGGAATTCCCTCCCTCCATCTCTCTGCCTCTCTACCTCGCTTCCCTCCTTTAAGGACACTCCTCAAAACCTACCTCTTCGACCAAGCTTTTGGTTGTCCGCCCTAATATCTCCCTATGTGGCTCAGTATCAGATTTTGTTTTAAGAACATAACATAACATAAGAACTAGGAGCAGGAGTGGGCAATTCAGCCCCTCGAGCCTGCCCCGCCATTCATTACAATCATGGCTGATCTCATTTCGGCCTCAACTCCAATTTCCCGCCCTCTCCCCATAACCTTTCAACCCATTACTAATTAAAAATCTGTCTATCTCCTCCTTAAATTTATTCAGCGTCCCGGCATCCACTGCACTCTGAGGTAGTGAATTCCACAGATTCAGGACCCTTTGAGAAAAGTAATTCCTCCTCATCTCTGATTTAAATCTACCACCCCTTAGCCTAAAACTATGGCCTCTCATTCTAGAATGCCCCACAAGGGATTTATAGTTTTATAAATACTCCTGTGAAGCACCTTGGGATGGTTTATTATATTAAAGGCACTATATAAATTTAAGTTGTTGTTGTTGTTATTTACCTACTTTAGCCAGCTGATAGTATAATTGGCCCCCATACAATTCCTGCTCTGGTGATTCCTGTTGGAAACAAATCCAACTAAACTGTGAGGACAGAATCTGCTTTGATTCTGATGCTTCCCAGAGCCGATTATCCCGATAACCCTCTCTGACTGACAGCTGCGTGTGGCATAGCTGCTTTAGCAAGGGCGCAGGAGGCACTTGGCACCTGTGACACTGTATCCCAGCAAGTTAAAAGGGCAGGAGGAGCTTGCACCTCATCATTGCTCTTAAGACTTCCCTATAAGCAGCCAATATGGCAGCCAGCCAGTGTGCAGTCAGGTTCTCCAAACATAATGAATAAATGACCCACCAATCTGGTTTCCTGTGTGTTATTTGGGGGATAAATGTTGGTGAGAGAAGCCTAGCTCTCCTTTTCCATCCAACTGCGTCACAATGGCAGTCTCGGTTTCCTGTGAAATATTTCCTCAACACTGCGCTGAAGTGTCAAGCCAAGATTATGACGTATCCACCTTTACACTCTCCCTGGGCAGCCTGGTTCACACACTTACTCCCCACTGTGTGAAATACACGATTGATGATCTTTTCAAAGACCTTACCCCCCGCCCCACAATGGCACAGGTGGGAGTAACAGGAAAGATGTCACAACTGGAGAACCTCAGACCTGGAGCACCTCAGGCCCAGAGCATCACTGCCAATGTATCAGTCACTGATCCATTTATATGTCATAATTTAAATTGCCCTCCCCCCTCCATCCAATCTTCTCCTCTCCTGAGGACATGGACATTTCCTTGGTTAACTTCCCAAAGGCAATGGCTACCTCTGAAAGTGGCCATTCTTCATGTGTGGGTCTAAACAGTGAGCTTAAGCTGTTTGACTATGGGAGGTATCACAGCCCATCCTGACCTTGTCCTCATCTGTCAGCCACCATCCACACCCACCTTAAGCAATAACCTGCTCACTGACATTCAGTTTGGGTTCCGCCAGGACCACTCAGCTCCTGATCTCGTTACAGCCTTGGTTCAAACATGAACAAAAGAGCTGAACTCCCGAGGTGAAGTGCAAGTAGCTGCCCTTGACATCAAGGCCACATTTGACCGAGTGTGGCATCAAGGAGCCCCAGCAAAACTGGAGTCAATGGGAATCAGGGGCAAAACTCTCCACTGGTTGGAGTCAGACCTAGCACAAAGGAAGATGGTTGTGGTTGTTGGAGGTCAGTCATCTCAGCTCCAGGACATCACCGCAGGAGTTCCTCAGGGTAGTGTCCTCGGCCCAACCGTCTTTGGCTGCTTCATCAATGACCTTCCTTCCAACATAAAGTCAGAAGTGAGGATGTTCACTGATGATTGCACAATGCTCAGCACCATTCGCGACTCCTCAGATACTGAAGCAGTCTATGTCCAAATGCAGCAAGACCTGGACAATATCCAGGCTTGGGCTGATAAATGCAAGTAACACTTGTGCCACACAAGTGCCAGGTAATGACCATCTCCAACAAGAGAGAATCTAATCATTTCCCCTTGACATTCAATGAAATTACTATCGCTGATTCCCCCACCATCAACATCCTGGGGGTTACTATTGACCAGAAACTCAACTGAACTAGCCAAAGTGTGGCTACAAGAGCAGGTTAGAGGCTGGGAATTCTGTGGAGAGTAACTCTCCTGACTTCCCAAAGCCTGTCTGCCATCTACAAGGCACAAGTCAGGAGCGTGATGGAATACTCTCCACTTACCTGGATGACTGCAGCTCCAACAACACTCAAAAAGTCCAACACCGTCCACACTGAGTCCACAAATCAGGAACGTCTCAGGTTTCATGCCTGCTCTGTGTTGATATCAGAGAGGGGCACTCACTCCTGATCCTGATTCAGTGAGTCTGATTGGGGATGTGTGTGGAAAGGAGGAGACGATCCTGTTCTATCGCCTGATAATATTCGATGTCTAGGTTTAGACCTATAAAATGGTCACTGAGCTCTGTGGATACTCAATGGGACATACCTCCATTGTCAGAGGAGGAAGATTGGAGATGAACAATAAATGTGCTGCTCCAAGGAACACGATATTGATTTGCCCCAACAGGAGGAAACTTCTATCATGAAGCCATCCTGCCACCTAGTGGCATTGGCCAGAAATGGCAGCTGTATCAGTGTTAGGTCTCCAAAGTTTAGAAATCTCCAGCTTCAAACAGAAAGCAATTTATTAAGGCCAGTCAAGCCTGCGATTCACTTTGAGAGTTCAATCCTTTAGCCTTTTCCCATTGGGCTAATAAATTGAATATTTTCTTACGTGAAGAGTGAGTGGTATACGTGTTGCTCTAGACTACAACATGCAGGTAAAAGTGCATGTTGCCGCAGCAACTCGGACTCCCTGAGCGAACACATCACAGGCCTTTGAGAAGCCATTTAAAATTTAAGATGGCTTTTTTTGGTGCAGGAACACTGATAGTAACATTTTAAAAAGATTTTGAACGTGTTTTTTTTTTCTTAATTTACTAAGAAACTGACTTTAGTGCCCCAGCATGACAAGCGAATGGCTCTGTGTATTTTATAAAAGTTATTCTCAGTTGTTTAAAATTGGGATACCCACAAGTTGGTGGACCAGACGCAGATTAAAATGCTTATTTATTGCAATCAACCAATCTCCAGCTGTATTAGTCAAATGCACCAAGTTACCACTCTTAAAAATATATCAAGGAAATATACAGGGAAGCTGGTGGGCTCATAATCCAAAGGCCCAGACTATTGCTCGAGGGAAATGGGTTCAATCCCATTGCAGCTGGTGGAATTTAAATTCAATTAACAAATATACACTTGGTCCCAGTCATTGACCTTAGAACTATCATTGATTGTTGTTAAAAAAAAAACCCATCTGGTTGGCTAATGCCCTTTTAGGGAAGGAAATCTGCCATCCTAATCTGGCCTGGCCTACATGGGTGACTCCAGAGTCACAGCAATGCCTAGCAAGCCACTTCACTCGAGGGCAGTTGGGAATAGGCCACAAACGCTGGCCTCATCAGCCATCTCTACATCCCATGAAAAAGAAGGAACGCATTTCAAAGCAGTTTGTTGTTTTGGAATGGTGCCCGATTCATGTCAGATTTGTCTGCAGTGATATACGCAAATGGGATTGAGTGGAAACTCAAAAAAAAACACTTCAAAACACGGCACTATTTGGGGCACAATTTGTGGCCTTCACGCCGATTGTGCCTGCAGTGGAAATGCTATCCCACTGGAATAGTCTCTGGGTAGGTCGGTGGAGCTGAAAACCATGAAGCCACTTTAAAAACAGCTGAGCGCTAGGATGGGAGCTCTGTGATGCCAGAGTTTCCTCATCTGCATCTGACCTATTCACCTGTACAAACTGTGCATAACCTCAACCCTCGTGGCCGACTAACCATCTTGTGTTTGAGCCAAGGCTGCAAAAGACAACATAATTGTATAACCATAGGGGGCATCCTTTAGGGATGTCTACACCTTGGAGCCGGTGCGGGAGAGATTTACTAAAATGGTATCGGGGTCCCGAGAGGCTTCAGTTACACGGAGAGAACTGAAGAAGTTTGGCTTGTTCCCCTTACAGCAAGAAAGGTTAAGAGGGTATTTAGTGGAGATGTTCAAAATCATGAATGGCTTTTAATGAAGTAAATGAGGAGAAACTGTTTCCAGTGGCAGGAAGGTCAGTTACCAGAGGACACAGATTTTACGTGTTTGACCAAAGAAGCAAGGTGACATATGGAAACATGTTTTTTTTACATTGCAAGTTGTAATGATCTGGAATGTGCTGCCTGAAAGGGCAGCGGGAGCAGATTCAGTCACAACTTTCAAAAGAGAATTGAATAAAAACGTGAAGGGAACATATAGCAACGGGGAAGGAACAGAGGAGTGGGATTAATTGCATAGCTCCATCAAAGATCCAGCACAGGTGCAACAGGCCTTATGGCCTCCTTCTGTGCTGTGTCGTTCTATGATTCTTTGATCACAGCCAAGGCTGACGTCAACTGTGCCTCAGTTGTTAGCCATCTGACTTGTACATCAGAAGGTTTTGTGTTCAAATCTTACACCAGGACTTGAGTACAATAATCTAGGCTGATGCTCCAGTGCAGTACTGTTGGAGGTGCTGTCTTTTGGATGAGACATTAAACCAAGGCCCTGTCTGCTTTCTCAAGGGGACATAAAAGACCCCATGACACAATTTCAAAGAAGAGCAAGGGAGTTAGCCTCAGTGTCCTGTGGCCAATGTTTATCCCTCCACCAATATCACAAAGACAGATTATCTGGTCATTATCACATTGCTGTTTGTGGGAGCTTGCTGTACACAAATTGGCTGCCTCGTTTCCTACATTACAACAATGACTACACTTCAAAAGTATTTCATTGGCTGTAAAACACTTTGGGAAGTCTGGTGGTTGTGAAATGCGTTATATAAATGTTCTCTTCTGGATCCTGACCTCACTCAACACCCACACAGCAGGGCCTGTTAATGGGAACTCTGGCTGATTTATCCTCCCAACTTGCTCCAGGATCTCTGAAACCACACAGCAGCTGAGGTATGTTCAGAAGGGGAGCGCTAGAGTTGGACTAAGTATATTTCCCAATATGTGTCCCACAGCAGAAGGGTTTCTGTAGGAGATTTAAAACAGTTTGTACTTGGATTTGAGAAACAGATGGCGAGACTCCCATGGGTGTAACATGGCTTGATTAACAATGAGTCCTGCTTTTATTTTATTCCATGTACCTTGTACATACACAAAGGTACATGTGCACATATGCACATGCACTGGTCAATCTGCTGTGCATATGAGGAGTATATTCCTCAGGTGAAGTAAGGTTCGAGGGTAGATCCATAAGACCATAAGACGTAGGAGCTGAAGTAGGCCATTTGGCCCATCAAGTCTGCTCCACCATTCAATGAGATCATGGCTGATCTGAAACAATTGGATCAGAACATTGCATTCTCACATTACCCGTATAAATTTCTAAGTTCAGACCTAAAAGCTGTTGATATAAAATTAACCAAACTCTAATTACAACCTCTCTGCAGCAATAGTACTGCAGCACCTCACTGAGGGTGACTGTAGTAACTGAAGGTATAGTCTCACCTACTGTCTATCAGGGGTCACGTGATTGTTCTTGGAGGCTCCGACCATTGAGCCTTAAGCACGGGTAATTGGGAGGGAGGGCTTCTTGTCGAGGACCTCATTCAAGCATGTAGCATCCAAAAAGCTCTCTGTAATAAAGCTAACTGTTTCTTGTTGAAACCTGTCCGGTATGTCAAGTCATTACATTTGGCGACGAGGGTAAAATAGCTCCGACGCTGCACTTCACCTTGTTAACGTGAGTACATCGAACCTTAAGAAAAAAGAAAAGACTGCTCACCAGTCATGCCACTCTTCAGCAGAATTGACCCTTACGATATGACTATGGAAGACTGCAGCCAGTATGCAGAGCGCCTTGGTTTTTATTTTGTAGCGAATGAAATTACCATGGAGGAGAAGCAGAAAGCCATCCTTTTGACTGTATGTGGTAGCAAGACACACAATCTCATCCGTAGCCTGACGATCCTGAACGCGCCCGATTCTAAGTCCTTTAACAAATTAGTGGACATGGTGAAAATGCACTTCCAGCTGAAGCCATCCGTAATAATGCAGATGTTTAAGTTTAATTTCAGAGTTAGTGCCCCGGGAGAGTCCATCTCTCCCTATGTAGCGAAGTTGGAGCAGTTGACTGAGCACTGCGACTTCGGAGACACACTCAATGATATGCTGCGTGACCAACTAGTTTGCAGAGTTCACCATGACGCCATTCAGCGCCATTTACTCACAGAAGACAACATCGATTTGAAGCGCGCCCTGGAAATAGCACTCGCCATGGAAAGTGCTGCGAGAGACCTCGTAGGCTTTACAACACGGACAACATGGCGCTGTCTTCATGTGGGGCGGGAACCTACCGTCCAGGCATGGCGTGAAAACCAGAGACACAGCAGCGAAGCGAGAGACAATGTTTGCTATTAGAAAAACAAAAAGGCCAAGTAGAAACATTTCAGCAGTGACTCCGAGGTTAATCTGTTATAGATGTGGGGGTGACCACGGCCTGACCACCTGCAAATTCAAGAAGGCAGAATACCATTACTGCCATAAGAAAGGTCACGTAATAAAGCAATGCAGGGCAAAGTCGAAACAGCCCGTAAAGCAGCAAACCAATATGGTTGAGTTGAATAATACAACAGAACCTGAAGCTGCTGATAGCGTCAACTATTCCCTGTATAACGTCACAGCTGTAAAAACCAAACCTATCACTGTCACAATCTAACTTCATGGGAAGCCACTAATAATGGAGGTCGATACGGGAGCCTCAACCACAGTGGTGGGAGAGCACACATTTAAATACCTAAATGAAGGTGCACAGCCACTGAATCTAGAGCGGACAACTACTAAATTGAAGACATACGCTGGAGAATTCATACAGGCAAAGGACATCACCACAGTACCTCTGTCTGCCCAGCTTCCAGTGATCATAGTGACAGGTGAAGGACCTAGTCTTCTGGGCTGAGACTGGTTACAAAAAATCAAGCTTAACAAGTCTGAAATATTTCACTTGAGAACAGGAAGAGTTCCTGAAGGAAACATGACAGGGCATTTCCTGACGAATTAGGGAAGTTAAAAGGCTTGCAAGCAAAAATATATGTGGATTCTCAGGCGACACCGTTTCTTTAAGGCTGGACCTGTGCCTTATGCTTTAAAGGAGAAGGTGGATGCAGAGTCTAACTGTCCAGTTAGAAAAGCTGGGCATCATCCAGCCAGTCCAATTTTTGGAATGGGCAGCACCCGTAAGCCCAGTGGTGAAGCCTGACCAAACTATACACATTTATGGGGACTATAAATTGACCGTGAGCAAGGCAGCCAAACTAGATAAATATCCTATCCCAAGGATAGACAACTTATATGCAAAGCTAACTGGAGGCAAATCCTACACAAAACTGGACAGGACCCCAGCTTACCAACAATTGGAGCTGGATAGCTCGTCGAGAGGATACGTAACCGACAACAGGCACAAGGGTTTGCACCAATATACTCGTCTACCCTTTGGAGTATCAACTGCATGGGCAATCTCCCAGAGGACAATGGAGAGACTTTTGCAAGGATTTCTCTGAGTAGTAGTGTACCTAATTAATGTTCTGATCACAGGGTCAACTGAAACCAAACACTTGGCCAACCTGGAGAGGTGCTAAGAAAATTCTTGGAAGCCGCTGTACGATTAAAGATTCCAAGCGCCAGAAGTTACTTACCTGGGTCACAGGGTGGATGCCATGGGTGTCATCCAGTAGAAGAGAAAGTTAGGGCAATCAAAGATGTGTCCTCTTCGTCCAGTGTAACTGAACTCAAGTCTTTCCTGGGTATGATCAACTATTATAGCCGCTTCTTGCCAGACTTGTCAACAGTGTTATCACTATTACACTTGTTAAAAAAGAATCATCATTGGTCGTGGAATTCACAACAGGAAGAAGCCTTTGTGAAAGGTAAGAAGCTATTGCATTCCTCGTACTTATCCATCGAAAAAATTGGCATTAACGTGATGCCTCTCCTTATGGTGTGGGAGCTGTGTTATCACACAGGATGGAAGATGGGTCAGAAAGGCCAATTGGCTATGTCTCCAGAACTCTCTCTGCAGCCAAGAATTCTAGTTATTCCCAACTCGAAAAGGAAGGTTTATTGGTGGCATTCAGCTTGAAGAAATTCCACCAGTATCTGCACGGACGACATTTCGCCATTGTGTCGGACCATGAGCCATTAATGGGTTTATTAAGGCCATTCCACCAATAGCTTCAGCAAGAATATCATGTTGGGCTTTGACATTATCTGCATATGAGTATAACTTCATGCACCGTCCTGGCTTGCATATTGCAAACGCGGACACACACATGTTACCAGATCGCATTGTACATGCTCCAGTGCCACAAGAAATTGTACTTGTGCTGGATTCCTTGGATTCTTCACCCATGTGCATGAAGCAAATTACAAATTGGACGAACAGAGATCCAAATTTATTATAAGTCCGAGACCTTGTATTGAAAGGGTGGTCAAATTCACCAGCGTCTGAAGAAAAACAGAGTTAAATTATCAAGATAGAATCTTGTTGTGGGTCTCAAGAGTTGTCGTCCCTCCTCAAGGAAGAGAATCACTCTTGACAGAGCTTCACTGTGCATCCAGGCATATTGAAGGTGAAGATGCTTGCACGAAGCTATGTCTGGTAGCCAGGCATTGACAGTGACATTGAAAGCACGGTCTCCATTGTCAGCAACAACATCAGTTGCCTGTTTCAGCTCCACTGCATCTGTGGGAGCGGCCTGGTCGACCCTGGGTTAAACTACATATTAATTATGTAAGACCATT
This sequence comes from Cetorhinus maximus, assembly GCF_964194155.1. Classification (NCBI taxonomy): domain Eukaryota; kingdom Metazoa; phylum Chordata; class Chondrichthyes; order Lamniformes; family Cetorhinidae; genus Cetorhinus; species Cetorhinus maximus. The sequence continues at coordinate 18,055,533 of NC_135888.1, read as the reverse complement.
TTTAGGTACCATGTTTTTATTGATCGTAGATGCGCATTCTAAATGGATGGACGTGTATGAAGTCAGATCACTGACATCGAGCACAACTATCGAAAAGCTGTGTCATAGTTTGAGCATACATGGCCATCATTTCAGATAACGGTACTGTCTTTACAGTACAAAGGTTCAGAGATACATGAGTTTAAATCGAATCATACATATTAAAGCAGCACCATATCATCCATCATCAGATGGTTTAGCTGAAAGAGCAGTGCAAACTTTCAAATCAGGAATGAAGAGGTTATCAGAGGGTACTCTAGAAACTCGACTTTCCCACTTTCTTCTCAATTATCATATGACGCCTCATTCGACTATGGGTTCAACACTGTCTAAATTATTGATGAAATGCCGCCTACGTACAAGGTTAAGTCTGGTGTTTCCAAACTTAGAGGGGAGGGTAGAGAATCAGAGTAATCAAAAATTGAATCATGAAATTCATAGAAAAGCTCGCAGATTTACTCCAGGAGATACAGTTTTCATGCGGAATTTTGGAAGTGGACCTTGTTTAGTTCCTGGTACAATTGTCTTAGAAACTTGTCTCATGTCCCGCCAAGTGGAAGTGGAAGACCAAATTGTTCGAAAACATGTGGACCATCATCGGAATAGAGATACATTCCAACAACCAGCTATTCTGCCTGTGATTAACATCGAACCATTAATCCCTGAGGTGACAGATCAACCTAGGATAGACATGCCCGATGTCACTGTAGAGTTGCCAAACCCTGAACTGCCACTTTCTAATGATGTGTGTGGTGCTGCAGTTCCTGATCATGGCGATCCTGTGGAAGAACCTCAAGTAGTAGAGCTACGCCACTCTAACTGAATAAGGAGAGCACCTCAGAGACGTAATCTTTATTACCTGAATTGTATATATGTATATGTTGTTGAATATTCAAATGTTCCCTGTAAATAGAAACTGTAAAAAAAACTAAAGGGGGAGGAAATGTAGTAACTGAAGGTATAGCCTCTCCTATTGTCCATCAGGAGTCACGTGATTATTCTTGGAGGTTCTGAGCAATGAGCCCTAAGCACAGGTAATCTGGGAGGTGGGGCTTCTTGTTCAGGACCTGGTTCAAGCATGTAGCATCTGAAAAGCTCTCTGTAATAAAGTTAATTGTTTCTTGTTGAAATCTGTCTGGTACGTCAAGTCATCACAGTGACCTAGTTAGCAGGGTAAGGAGATTGTATGTGTGAAAGTAGGTAATTGTAATAGAGTTAACAAGAAGTATTACAGCTGCAGGATTTTAAGGATATTGTATATGTCATGTATTCTATAAAAGTATTTAGAGGTGTGGCTGCCAAAATGTTTGGAGTCAAATGGACATTCTTGTGTCACATTTTTGGTATTAAAACAAATTTTGATCATTTCCAATGCACAGAGAAATATCTCACTGATTGAGAATTACTCCAGGATTCACATTTAAAAAGGATGTTAAAAAAAACTAGTATAATATCTAATCACATTAGAAATAGTAGGCCATGTAGCCTTTCGAGCATGCTCTGCCATTCTATAAGATCATGGCTGATCAATTACCTCAGCTACATGTTCCCACACTATATTTATATCTCTTAATTACCTTAGTATCCAAAAATGTATCAACCTCTGTCTTGAATATATTCAATGACTGAGCATCCACAGCTCTCTGGGCTAGAGAATTCCAAATGTTCACAACCCCTTGAGTGAAGAAATGTCTCCTCATCCCAGTCCAATGTGGCTGACCTCTTGTCCTGAGACTGTGCCCCTGTGTTCTAGACTCCCCAGCCAGGGGGGAAACATTCACCCAGCATCTACCCTGTCAAGCCCCTTAAGAATTTTATATGTTTCAAGGAGATCACCTCTCATTCTCCTTAACTCAAGGGGAAAGGTAGCAGGAGAGTGATGTCAATGTGCCCAGTTCCCTCTGGTGACATTGATGAAAGCAGCCCCCTTTTTCTCAAAGAGTGATCCACATTTTCTGGGGCCTCATCAGATGGACTTTTTTCACATGACCCTATTCATTCATGAGAACATTGTGAGTTGGGGGTGCGGGGGAGCAAGGGGGCGCATTTGGTCCCAAAGGTAGAGTGGGGGAAGACCATGAAGATAAAGTCATGAATTTGGAAGCCAAGGAGCAAGAAACCAGTGGAACTTGGCTAGAATATGGGTAATGTATATTCAGAACTTCATACAGCCTCGACTATAAGCTGCAGATGTTTTGGATAATTTGCTACTTTGTAGGGTGGAGTTTGGAAAAGCAGTGAAGAGGTTGTTAAGGTAACGAAGACATGGCTGGGAGTCTTAACGAAAAGAAGCATTTGTATAGAAAACGTATCCTGTTCTTGTCTTATTTCTTTCAGCCATGGTACATACAGGGTTTAAAACCAGATTCACTCACAGAAAATAATATAACTTGCTTTGATAAAGTAGTAGAAGATTATTTGGACAGGTGCCTGCTGGGGATAAGCCACTCAATTCAAATGCCAACACCTGTAGCTCTTGTACAGACTTTTGATTGGCAGCTCTTTGAAGTTTAAGATACACATCTTTAAGTTTCCTTGGCCGTGGCCACTTTAAAAATTATGTTTCAGCTCCCTTCATTAAATTGGGTAGTATGTCTGAAGCTATTAGAACAGAGAGAGAGATTTGAAGTGGCTTCCCGGGCAGTCTGTAGCAAAATGCATAGGTAAAGCCAAGGAGGGAAAAAGAGTCATTATCCAGCATGTAATGTTTCTGTTGGGAGCTCTTGTGGTGCACTGGGTAGCATCTCTGCCTCTGAGCCAGAAGTGCCGGGTCTGAGTCCCATCCCAGGACTTAATGTGGCCAAACAGGTTGATTGTCAAACTGCAAATCCTTCCAAGACACGCCAAAGGTAAGAGTGGGTGAGCTTCCTGGTCAGCCAGCGATGGAAAGAATGTTGGCGCTTCTACCATCACCGTCCATAGCTCCAGACTACAACATGCATGTTGCCACAGCAAGTCGCACTTCCTGAAGATGGAAGGACCACCCATGTTTCTGTTGGAAGCGAAACAAGGTGTCCTTGGTCTTGCCAATCTTGAACAGAAGAACGTTCAGTGCTTCATGTCAGACAGAAACACAGCAGTTCAGCAGCTGCAGAATGCAGGATAGTAGCAGTGAGGTGGAGTTGGGTATTGTGGACTTACATATGGGAACTGCTCCTGTACTGATGTTATCTAGCCACTGTGTAAAGCTCACTATTAAGAATGATCTAAGGATCTGTTTGGCTCTAAGCAAAAACTTTACACTCAAGTGTCAATTCTCTCTGCTTATTTAGTCTGTAGCTAAAAATGCACAATCTGAGCTTCTTGTTTTTTTTATTCATTCATTGGTTGTGGGCATCGTTGGCTAGGCCAGCATTTATTGCCCATCCCTAATTGCTCCTTGAGAAGGTGGTGGTGAGTTGCCTTCTTGAACTGCTGCAGTCCATGTGGCGTAGGTACACCCACAGTGCTGTTGGGGAGGGAGTTCCAGGGTTTTGATCCAGCAACAGTGAAGGAACGGTGATACAGTTCTAAGTCAGGATGGTGGGTGACTTGAAGGGGAACTTGCAGCTGGTAGTGATCCCATGCATTTGTTGCCCTTGTCCTTCTAGGTGGTAGAGGTCATGGGTTTGGAAGGTGCTGTCTAAGGAGCCTTGGCGAGTTGCTGCACTGCATCTTGCACATGGTTTAATATTGTGCATCCAGTCCATCCCCAAGATGATTTACTTCCAGCATTTTACAGACCTAATCTCCAGTCTCTCCCACCCTCCCACCCTTACACCCCCTCACCATAACCTCCCCTCCCTTCCCCCACTTTTGATGCCCTCTATTACATTTCCGGACCTTTGTTTTACCTGCCCAATATCTTACAACATTGTCAGAGGTGGCAATGTAGCGCAGGCAGTGATATCTCATGGTGGTCTCCAGATCAAGGGGGCATAACATTAGAATTAGAGCCAGGTCATTCAGGGTGATGTTAGGAAGCACTCCTTCACACTTAGGTTAATGGAAATCTGGAATTCTCCCCCCCAAACTACCCCTCCCCCCTGACCTCCAAAAAACAACTCTGTTGATACTGGGAGTCCATGGAAAGTTTTAAAATTGAGAATGACAGATTTTTGTTAGGTCTGGGTATTAAAGGGGTGACAGGACTAAGATGGCTAGATGGAGTTAAGATACAGATTAACCATGATTTCTTTGAATAGTAGATTAGGCTCAAGGGGCTGAATGGCCTCGTTCTGTTCCTATATTATTATATACTGATTGAAAACAGCTGGGAAAACAATCATGAAAGGGCACTGCTCTTGAGATGGCCCAAAGAGGACGTAGCAGTTGATGATGTGGATTGGACTTTGATCCCACCTCGAACCAAAGTGGAAGCAAGTCATCCTCAATCCTGAGGAACTGCCTGAGAAGAACTGTTGGCTGTATTGAAGGTCACAGAGATGCCAAGGAGGTTGAGGGGGCCTGGGATAGGGTCAAAGTCACGTTAGGAGGTTGTTGATGACTTTGACCGAGGAAGTCTCAATGCCACGGAAACCAGGCTGGAGACAACTGACCATGAAGGGGTGAGAGAGTTATTCAGGATACTCAACAGGTAAAGGAAAGAAATTGTCAGGCAGTGCTAGCAGGTAACCAGAGTTGCATGGCAAGAGGGCCCAGGATCAAGATTGTGAAAGGCGAGATTTGTGTTGCACTGTGGGTGAGCAGGTTGCCAGGAGCGGTGCTTGAGGGCTGGACACTGTACTCATTTAGGATACAGCTGGATGCTGTAACGGGGAGATGACATGTCTGGCGTTCTGGAGGGCAGACGAAGGCTTCAGTGATTGAGGTGGAGAGTGTTTCATTTTACTGCACCCAGTATTAGTAAGTGCCACTTAGAAAGAAAAGAGAAGTACATGTAGAAACATGGTCATGCTTGGGGTGCTCACCGAGCGAGACTCACAGACACAAATCCGCAGAGCAGTGAGCATTTGGAGACCCAACGCCTTCCTGGACTTCTGAATAAATACTCATTTAAATACACTTTCAGTGCACTCTGTAGCAACACAACAGCAGCACATGGTCATTAAAATACATGATGAAAAACATTTTCACACCACAAGTGGCTAGGGTTGGAATGCACTGTCCGAGAGTGTGGCGGAGACAGGCTCAATTGAGGCATTCACAAAGGAATTAGTCTTTTTTGAGAAGGAATAATGTGTCGGGTTATGGAGAGAAGGCACGGGGAATGGCACTAGATGAGTTGCTCATTCAGAGAGCCGATGCAGACACAATGGGGTGAATGGCCTCCTTCTGCACTGTAATAATTCTGTGATAAGCGAAAAAAACCCAGTCAGTTGAGGTCGCTCTTTATTATTGTTCTTTATTTTGAAAAAAAAAACAAGCAGAAAAATAAAGTGCCCTTCACAGAATCAATTTGATTCTCATTTTTACAAACAATGCTGGCCTCAGATTTAAAAGAACACTCCCTCTTGGTCAATGGAGCAAAGAGAAAAAGTAGCGGCATTTTGTTGGAAGGTGACAGCTGTTCACATTTCCTATTTTCTATGCTGGATGGCATTTTTTAAAAAAGTGCATTCTCCAAACCAAGATTGAAAAGTTTTTGTTTGTCAGATGTGGAATTATAAACGCTCTCCCTGCAGGGACACACCCTACATCACCAACCCTGCAGAGTTTAAGCACAGGATTTGCGTGGCAGCTTTAAGACACTGAGAATTAGGAAGGGTCTTTACTGACTTTGTACAACAGGGGGAGCTAAATCACCAGGACTCAGTGTTTCGTACTTGATGAAGGGAGTCCGCATCTTCGGCAAAAAACATAAAAGGAAATAACTTGCCTGTTACTGGTAATTTTATTATCTCCAGCACTGATGGTGGGGGGGGAGGGGGGCAATGTTTTCGCCCTTGTTTGTCAGTCTGTTTGTCTGCAAACAATATATCTCAAAAAAACTAATGGGCAGATATCGACAAAACTTGGTAGACAGATGGGGTATGGCCCAAAGGAGAACTGAGTAGCTTTTGGCAAAGATACGGATCTGTGTCTGGATCCTGGAATTTTTTTAAAGGATCAGTTAACATTGGGAGATAGGATGAATTGATTTTTTGTTTATAGAGCGTTGTGGGTTGTTTCATTTTGAATGGTAATTGTTTCAGAATGTTGTGGTTGTCTCAGCTGCTGTCATGGAATTTGGCACAGCTGTTGAAATGTGAGCAAACTTTTCAGAGCAGATCGTTGGATGTGGATTGGCCTGAAGCCTCCTCAGTGAGTTGAAAGCTGTAAATAAAAATATTGTTTTTCTCTGCTTTGTAGTTACAGAGCATCAATTGAGCAGGGAAAAAGCCTCAAGAAAGAGCTGTGAAATTGTAATAACATTGAGTTAACACAGTGTGGCAGTGGCACTACTTCACATGTTTACTTCTGTTTTCCATTCTCTTTCCTGAATCATGTATGAGTACTTGTTCCATGGATGTGGATCAACCTTCTGGTATCTCACTCTGTTCTTCACAGATGAGCCTAGACAGCAAACATTAGCGGGCTGCTAAACCACAAAGGGCATCACACACCTTGTCGCTCAACCAGTATCCAAGTACCCAAATGAGTTTTCCACCAGGTACACTAGTTAGCAATCAGAAGTAGAAACCTGGATAATTATTTCCCTCACTACTTCAGGGGTGGCAAGGCTAATTGTAAACCTCCCTACCAATGCTGAGGTTCAGGTTGGCTATCATGGTACAGCTCAGGGATCAAACGTGGGATCTTTCTGGTTCATATGGTTCAATTATACATTGTCTTTACCAACTGATCCACCAGGACAGCCCATTATATCAGATTTAACTTATTGCTGCTGGTGATGCGATGTAATCTGCTTCGCATGTTGCCAGCTATCATAGAACAAGGTGGCTGCTTTCATCTCAGAGAAACTGGATCCACCTTCTTACTACTGGGAAAAGGGCACTGGATTTAATAAATGTTGGAATGGCTCATGGAAAAAGAAAGACTTGCATTTACAAAGTGCAGGCATTTATACATTTATATCATGTCTTTCACAACCTCAGGATGCCCCAAACACATTACAGCCAATGAAGTACATTTGAGTACTTGAAGTAGTTCCCCTTGTAATGTAGGAGATGCAGCACAGCAAACTCCCACAAACAGCACTGTGGTAATGAGGAGATAATCTCTTCTATTGCTGTTGGTTGTATATCACATTCATGGGGAGATGATGGCGTAGTGGTGATGTCACTGGACTAGTAATCCAGATGCCCGGGGGCTAATGCTCTGGGGATATGGGTTCAAATTCAGTTAATAAAATCTGGAGTATAAAGATTAAACTATCATTGATTGTTGTTCACTAATACCTTTTTAGGGAAGGAGATCTGCCATCCTTACAGGGTCTGGTCCTACAAGTGATTCCAGACCCACAGCAATGTGGTTGATTCTTAGCTGTCCTCTGTTTGGTTCAAGGACAGTTAGGGATGGGCAACAAATACTGGCTTTGTCAGCAAAGAGGGGTTGGGGGGGAGAGGGGGAAAGTGGTAGGGGGGTTGGGGAAGAGGGGGAAAGTGGTAGGGGGTATGGGGGAAAGGGGGGAGGGGGAGAGTGCTGACGGGGGAGGGGGAGAGTGGTAGGGGATCAGGGGAGAGGGGAAAGGGAAGGAAAGTGGTGGGGGAGTGGGTGAAAGGTCTTAGACAGCGACCCTTCCCCATTGCGCCTTTGCAGTGGCTGCCCCAAGCTTTAGTGCGTCCCTCAGCACGTAGTCCTGGACTTTTGAATGTGCCAGTCTGCAACACTCGGTTGAGGACAACTCTTTGTGCTGGAAGACCAACAAGTTTCGGGCAGACCAAAGAGCATCTTTCACTGAGTTGATGATCCTCCAGCTGCAGTTGATGTTTGTTTTGGTGTGTGTCCCTGGGAACAGCCCGTGGAGCACAGAGTCCGGTGTCACAGAACTGCTCAGGATGACCCTCGACAGAAACCACTGCATCTCTCTCCAGACCTTTTTTGCAAAGGCACAATCCACAAGGAGGTGAACAACGGTCTTGTCCCCACCACATCCACTATTTATATCCTCATTAGCTCCTTTGCATTGCCCACTCCTGTCATCACCCCCTCCCCCTTGCCAGAACAATTGTGCTCCTATTTAATTTTCCCTTCCACCCCCACCTCCCCAAATCATACACCCCCAGGTATAAGGTATGAGATGTAGGCATTAAAAGGGGCGCTATTCTTTAAAACTGCAGTGTTATGATGTAGTTACTGCCATACAAGGTTTTATTTTTTAAAAACACAAATTAGGAAGTGGGGAGGTCTGATTAGAAACCAGTGAGGTCTCATCTCATTAACTTCCCCTCCCCCTTCCCCATTTATGTCATTATTCAGTCCTTCTCTGCTCTCCAGCTCCTTGGCATGTACTGCTGTTATTTTTAATAGCTGGTCTTAATTGTGTTTTCAAATAAACCCTTGGCTCTGTACTTAAAGGGGGAGATCATTCTGTGCTCCACGTGACTTTTGTTCTAATAGTGCCCAGCTCCCTACAGGTTAACGTTCCCCATGAATTATGTTGTGTGTTAGGTTCAGCTCATTCGCCAATGGCTGCTTCCAGCCTGTGTCCGGCCCCCTTGTTACAATTCCCTGGCTCTGTATCTGGCGCCCACATGTTGCTAGAAGATTGAAGAAACAACTCACGTCATTTATTTTAAAGCAAGCCTTTCAGCTGAACTCATGTTTGGCAGCTCCTGAGCCTTTTCTTTCCCTCGTTCCTACAGCTGGATTCCTCGTTCAGTGTTGCTTTACCTACACCTTCTCCATGTTCTGCATCGCTGGCAGAGTTCAGCCACTCAACCCAATCGTTTCTCTGCTACAGAATGTCCCTCAGCTCCATCCCTCTCAGCCACTTGTCCATTTACCCCTGTCTTTGACTCTTCCTGCATTCAACAAGCTCCTTTCCCCACCCTCAGCGTGTCCCAGAGCATTTTACAAACAATTAAATACTTTGGTGTGCATTCTGTTATAGGCAACACAGCAGCCAACATAGACTACAGTGGTTCAAGAAGGCAGCTCACCACCACCTTCTCAAGGGCAATAAATGTTGGCCTTGCCAATGACACCCACATCCTCTGAATGATTTTTTTTTAAAAATGTGCACATTGGTTAAAGGATAAATATTGGTCAGGACTAGGATCTTATGTCCATCTGAGCATTCATCCAAAAGACGATTCCTTCGACATGGCAGGGCTCCCTTGGTACTGCACTGAAATATGAGCCTGGACTATGAACACAGCATCTTTGCCCCTGTCACACTTGTTGCCTTGCTTTAGCCCTCTTGCGGGGGTGGGGGGGGAGGGGGTGCCTAGATGCCCTTTTCCTTGGCTGCCTCTCCCGGGCTCCTCCCCTCGGAGGACCCTCAATAAGGTCTCGGCCCTGTTATTGCTCTCTGCCCATTGGCATCAGGCGGGAGCGCTCACTAACCCTCGTCTACTTGCTGTATATCAATATCTGCGAGTCCAAACTGGAATCCGAGACAGGAGTGACTGAAACAAGACAAAACATTCTTGGCCACGGTAGCAGAACCTGTCCCTGAATTTCCTCGGCATGTGAAAAACAGCAGCACGGGCCATTTTATCGCAGCTTCCTTGGACATCAGGATGAAATTAGGCTGCGGATTTAGTTTCAAACCTCCCCTGGTTTTCGGGTGGGAGGGGGCAGAGACTCCACAAGGCTGATAGGCAGCCTCCCCGCCCCCGAGTGACCGATCCAAACTAGCGTGAGCCCAGAGAGTACGCGTCAGACCAGCTATTCGACTGGGGAAGGCATCGCAGTCAAGCACAAATCCTCCGTTTTTTCAAGCAGGAATCAAGGCATAGGGACCCTGCTCGATTCCCCTCCTCAAGAACAGAGGTAATCTGTACCACGCCCACTATCTGAAGTCAGCTAACTCAAACATAAACGTGGGCTCTGAGTTATGCCCTCCCATCCTGTCGCCCAGAAACACATAACAGATTTCAAAAGCTCCATAAACTCTCCCCTCTCTCTTGTCTTCAGGGAAACATTTAACCATAATTTAAATATACTGTATTTTTTTTCCCATTTATAATAATTTCCTTTTCCACTACCACACATTTCGCCTGGAGTTTATGTTTTATTGTTTATGTGTTTTTTTCCCCTCAATTCGTGCCAACTCTCACCCCGGGGCTCCGCCCTCGGCAGAAACGTTTTGGAAACTTTTCAACAACTTTCTCTCTCTCCACCCCTCCCCCAAGCTGCTGACGCGTCCATATCCCGAGGAAGTGAGTGTGGTTGGGGAGGGAGTGGGGAAAGGGAGTAGTAGAGGCAGATGAGGAAGATGTTAGTGACCGGGGCTCTGTGGACGGCGCTTTTCCTGACCATTCTGGGGCGACCCCTTGCAGCTCATGCCTACTTTTCCGAAGAGCGACAACCGAGCGAGTCCCCGCTGCAGAGGCCAACGGTGCTGATCGCTATCATCGCCCGGAACACGGCTCACACCCTGCATTACTATCTAGGGGCCATCGAGAGACTGGACTACCCCAAGGACAGAATCTCCATATGGTAATTGGAGGGTGGCTTATTGCGTTAAAGCTCTTGTATTTAAGGCACAGGCAGGAAATAAGCCTGGCGTCGCTGCAACTATGTGACAACTTTCACTTGTTTGCAGATCTTGGTTTCTTTTGCCCGGCTGCTGGCTGAGATTGGGGCCCCCCTCCGTTCAGCCTTCCTCACAGGAGTCTCGTTAGTGAAGGAGTAGCATGTCTCACTGTCTTTTAGAGAACTCCTGCTCTCTCCCAATGTGTGTGTGTGTGTGTCAGCTAACCACCCCCTCAACCTCACTACCCCATTCCATGCATGAATGATACAATGTATGTGATTCTGTTCGGGGGCAGGGGGTTAGGGTGGCTAGTAGGGGTGGGGGTACTCGTAGGGGGCTTGGGGTAGCTGGGGGGACTCGTAGGGGGCTTGGGGTGGCTGGGGGGACTCGTAGGGGGCTGGGGTGGCTGGGGGGACTCGTAGGGGGCTAGGGGTGGCTGGGGGGAATCGTAGGGGGCTTGGGGTGGCTGGGGGGACCCGTAGGGGGCTTGGGGTGGCTGGGGGGACTCGTAGGGGGCTTGGGGTGGCTGGGGGGACTCGTAGGGGGGCTTTGGGGGCCTAGGGGGGGCTTGTAGGGGGGCTGGGACATCTCCAGCCAAGTTCAGACTTGAGTACTGAGTGCCAGAATCGGTGTGAACAAGGTAACTGTGGTGTACAGATGGGGAGCTCATACACACTCTGCACATGGAAGTTAGAACAAGAATAATCCCGAATCTTGGACTGAAAAATATTTGGAACAGGGAACATGCTGTAGTTGATGTAGTGCAGCTACAGTTTTAAATACTATTTCTCTGAACTCACAAAGTGTTTGTGCTAGTTTCCAGCGCAGTACCTGCCAAGTACAGGTTTATACTGGACGGGAGATAATTTGTGTAACCTGGATTGTAGCTGTTTAGCAATTTCACCGCTAATATTACTGAAGTCTGGGAGCTAAATATTAGAGGATAATCTGATATCCAAGGTTCTTACAGCAGCACCCATTTTTGAAAAACATTTCATTTTAAAGATTGTGGAAACTGCTGCAGTTTTCACATTTGAGCTAAATATCTGGCAGACCTGAGGTACTGTAACTTCATTCCTATAAACCCCCACTCTCACTCAAATTCATTTTACTTTCCAGTTTTAAAATTGATTCTCGGGATGTGGGCATCGCTGGCAAGGCTGGCATTTAATGCCCAACCCCAGTGGCCCTGAGAAGTTGGTGCTCTCCCCAACTACCCACACCCTCCCTCCCCACCCCCCCTCTCTCCCCCCACCCCCCTCTATCCCCTGCCCCTCCCCTTACTCTCCTCTCCCTCCCCTCCTCTTCCTCTCCTTCGCCTCCCCCCTCCCATCTTCTTCCCCCCCTCCCTCCTCTCCCCCTCCTCTGGCCCCCTCCCCTCCCTTCCCTCCTCTGGCCCCCTCCCCTCCCTCCTCTGGCCCCCTCCCCTCCCTCCTCTGGCCCCCTCCCCTCCCTCCTCTGGCCCCCTCCCCTCCCTCCTCTGGCCCCCTCCCCTCCCTCCTCTGGCCCCCTCCCCTCCCTCCTCTGGCCCCCTCCCCTCCCTCCTCTGGCCCCCTCCCCTCCCTCCTCTGCCCCCCTCCCCCCTCCCCTTACTCTCCCCCTCCACTCCCCCCTCCCCTCCCTCTCCCCCTCCCCTTACTCTCCCCCCTCTGCCCCCCTCCCCTCCCTCCTCTGCCCCCCTCCCCTCCCTCCTCTGCCCCCCTCCCCTCCCTCCTCTGCCCCCTCCTCTCCCCCTCTCCCTCCTCCCCTTACTCTCCCCCCTCCCCTCCCCCTACTCCCCCTCCCCTCCTCCCCCTCCTCCCCCACCTCTCCCCCCTCCCCTCCCCCCCCTCTCCCCCCTCCCCTCCCCCCCCTCTCCCCCTCCCCCTCCTCTCCCCCCGTCCCCCTCCTCTCCCCCCCTCCCCTTCCTCTCCCCCCCTCCCCTTCCCCCCTCCCCCTCCTCCCCCCCTCCCCCTCCTCCCCCTCCTCCCACCACCCCACCCCCAAATCCTCCCAACTAGTTTGATACAGCTGAGTGGCTTTCTAGGCCACTACCAATTTGTGTTTATATAGCGCCTTACATTACCAATCACACTTCACAGGAGTGATTGACATATGATTTAAGAGCGGGAGTAGGCCAATTGGCCCCTCAAGCCTGCTCCACCATTCAATAAGATCATGGCTGATCTGATTGTAACCTCAACTCTACATTCCTGCCTACCCCTGATAACCTTTCTACCTCAAAAGGTGGTGGAAGCAGGGACTTTAAATATTTTTAAGACAGAGTTAGATATATTCTTGATTAACAAGGGGGTGAGAGTTCTGAAGACTCACGATCCTCTGAGAGAAAATTTCCCCTTATCTGTCTTAAATGAGCAACCCCTTATTTTTAAACCATGACCCCTGGTTCCAGATTCTCCCACAAGAGGAAACGTCCTCCCGCATCCACCCTGTCAAGACCCCTTAGGATCTTAAGAGGTGACTTGATTGAAACCTTTACTCTTCTAAACTCCAGTGGATACAAGCCTAACCTGTACAGCCTTTCCTCGTAAGACAACCCGCCCATTCCTGGTATTGGTCTAGTAAACCTTCTCTGAACTGCTAACGCATTTATATCTTTCCTTAAATAAGAAGACCAGTACTGTACACAATACTCCAGATGTGGTCTCACCAGCACCCTGTACAACTGAAGCATAACCTCCCTACATTTGTAATCAATTCCCTCACAATAAATGATAACATTCTTTTAGCTTTTCTAATTACCTGCTGTACCTGCATACTAACCTTTTGTGATTCACGCACTAGGACACCCAGATCCCTCTAAATCTGAGCTCTGCAATCTCTCACCATTTAGATAATAAGCTGCTTTTTTATTCTCCCTGCCAAAATGGACAATTTCACATTTGCCCACATTATACTCCATTTACCAGATCTTTGCCCATTCACTTAACCTATCTATGTCCCTTTGTTGCCTCCTTACATCCTCTTCACAATTTACTTTCCTACCTACCTCTGTGTCGTCGGCAAATTTAGCAACCATTCCTTCGGTCCCTTCATCCAAGTCATTTATATAAATTGGAAAGGTTGAGGCCCCAGCACACCTCTCGTCACATCATTTCAGCTGGTAAAAGACCTATTTATGCCAAATCTCTTCCTCACTGTTAGCTAGCCAATCTTCTATCCATGCCAAAACAAAACAAAATTTGGCACCAAGCCCCACCAGGCGATATTAAGGCAGGTGAAGAGTGGGGTTTTAGTAAAGAAGAGAAGAGGCTTAAGGTGGGAATTCCAGAACCTGGGGGCCTGGGCAGCCGAAGACATTGCCATCTGTGGTGGAGCGTTTAAAATTGTGGATTTGAAAGAGGCCAGATGAGGAGGAATGCAGGTACTGTGGATGGTGGTAGGGCTTCAAACGGCTGTTTAGACTCAACCACGATGTGGAACTGGAGTCACATAGAGACCATACCAGGTAAAGGTGGAAGTCTTCCCCCCCCCCAGCCAACACAACCACACGCAAGAGGTATTTTATCAAGGATTTAGGTTTAGATTATGATGATCAGCTCTCCCAGAAATATCATGCTGGCTGTTAAAAGGGCAATACATCAGGCATTGATACTCAGCCATGGTCCACAAGCAGTATGAGATACAACCAGGCACATTGCTGCACTCAAACTTAATGTCTTTCCCTTCAGGGCAGCAACGGATCATAACATAGACAACACGACTGCCATACTGAGAGAATGGCTGACCAGCGTGCAGAGGCTTTATCACTACGTAGAGTGGCGCCCGATGGACGAACCAACGTGAGTATCTATACCTCCTCTCTACACGGTTTCTTGAAATGAACTAATCATTGTGGAGAACAGTACGTTGCGATTGAGTCTCAGCTCCTGCGATCTGGACACACACAAACCCCTCTGATATACCGAGCATTCCAGTGGATGGGTCGAGATTCCTTAGAGGACCCTGTTGAACTGCTCTTCGATATCAGTGTAAATGATAGCATAATTAATTGAAAGTCGGTGCTTATGGGAAATTGTGTCATAATTTAACAGTAGAATGAATTCTTAATTGTGCGTTATAGTGAGCAGCAGCTGTCAGTGACTTGGACACCTTGCTGCCAATGGTGCAGCCTCTGATGTTAGCTTCAATGCAAATTCCTGTGCAAATTTTCCCTCTTTCTTTTTTGCATTCTCTACCACTTCTCTTTCCCCCTCTCCTGAACTCAGAGTGAGTTAAAGAAAGAAAGGGCTTACATTAATATAGCAGTGTTTGCACCATCAGGGCATCCCAAAGAGATTTCCAACCAATTTTTGAAGTGTAGTCACTGTTGTAACGTAGGAAACAGTTTGCGTACAGCAGGCTCCCACGAACAGCAATGTGATAATGACCAGATAATTTCTTTCAGGTGATGACTGACAGTGCATGTTGGCCAGGATACCTCGGAGGACTTCCCATTATTTAATTTAAGAAATTGTCCCTTGAGAGAATTGAAGAGAGCGGCGACACGGCCTGTGTTTAACATCTCATCCATAAGACAGCACCTCCAACAGTGCAGCACTCTCTCAGTAGTGCAGTGATGTATCGACCTGGATTATGTGCTCAAGTCTATGAAATGTGTCTTGAGCCCTCAACCTTCTGGCTCAGAGGCCCGAGTATTATCAGAGAGCCACACATGAGCAATTAATGCAGCACCATAGTTACTGCCAATTCTTCAATTCATTGCTCATGCATTCATTGTTCAGAGCACATTTTTGCCAATAACCTTTCATAACATTTGAACATCTTAATTAATCAATTCAAATAGTTCCCACCTCAAAGGTCACCAATGAAAAGACCTGTAGCTAATGCTTTCCTCTCACAGCTTAAAATACTGGGACGATTTTCAAAGGAGGACACTTCATGCGGGCGATGGGCAGCGCATGGGCTATCCCAACCCAATGGGTCTGATGAGGCAACATCTAAATTTTGTGGGCAAGTTTCCAGCACTCAGTGAATGCACACAGGCAGCTTGCTGGTAGAGAATCCAGTGGTATCTCCCTGGAGCTTAGTTGGAAGTCAGGCCACAAAGATGGGTATAATATGGAGGGGATGGGGGGGTTGGTGGAGGGAATTGGGGAGAAGACACTGAGTGGCCAATAACGGTCTGAGGAATTTTGCTTCTCCTGGCCCCACAGAGATCAGTGTTTTCAAAACAAAAAAAAAATAGGGCTATTTCTAAGCAGCCTTTAGTGGTCACTTAAGCCATTGGTTAGGTCACTCAATGCCTGGCACCAATGGGCCGAATGTGCATGGTGCCTGCTCCACAAATTGGTACCATAAAATGGTGTTGCATTCGGACAGCCAGTGCACATTAATAAACTGCCTGCCTGCTTTGAGTTGAGTTGTCAGCCCACAATTTAGCCACAGGCAGCCAACGGGTGGGCGAATTTATCCTTCAGCAAGAAAGGGACACGTGTCAGCTGCAAGTTGCCCTCCATCTCTTCCTTCTCCAGACATGATCCAAGTTTGGACACTATCTTCTGTGCCACCGAGAGTCTCAGTTTCAAAGTGAATATGAAGAAAAAGAAATTCATAAGACCACTGTTACATATTACTGAAATGCTAGTGACAACACTGCATGCATTCCCTATAGGAACCTGCAACGTACAGTGGGTGATTTATACTGTGCTAAGGGAATGAGGTTAGACAAGTCACTGTGAAGGTTGAGGCATTGACTTGTGCTGTAATGCTGCTGCAGCCTGAAGCTTCGAATCACTCTAACAGACAGGCAGCTCTCATTGAGCAAGCATTGAAAGCTGAACCAGAGGAACAGTTAGAAGGCTCACACATCTGCAAACTGTATTAATTTTGTTGGCAGTTTTCTTGTATTCCTTTTGTACAGGGCTTTGGTGAAATGTTGAATTCTTAATGAAAACCATCTGGTGTTAAATGAGGCTCTGTGGGAATGGGTACCTCGGGGCTGGCTTACGAGATTTGTCTGTTCTTCCGTGAAGGAACTATTTCCTCTCTGATTGCTCCCGTCACCTGCGGGTTTAGACCCCAGTCCTTATCGACAGTCCAGATGGTCAGAAGAAATGGTCTGTTCTGCCTTTCGTGAAACAAGCACAAATATTTCAAGTGGCACAAAGAAATGAGGCATGTTATGTGAATTTGACTGTTTCATTCTCTACGTGCCTGTGTGAAGCATTGTCTCCTTTGCAATGGAGTGTAAATTGAATGGTTTCGACTGCAGGCATTCAATCCATTCATCCACATTGTCATCGATGCAGGTGAAGGCAAAAGTTCACCTCAGCGTCTTGATCCTTCTGTCATACATTCATTTTATTGGAGGCATTTGGGCCTCTCGTGCATCCCTGAATTTAATCACTCAACCGTTGATGGCCATGCTGAAAGCTGTCTAGATGCTAAGCTCTGGAACTCTTTCCACAAACTTCTCCACCTCTCTCTTATGCTTCTTATAATCTACCTTTTTGACCAAGCTTTTGGTTATCTGCCCTGATATCTCCCTTTGTGATTCTGTGTTAATGCTCCTGTGAAGTGCTTTGGGCCATTTTTATTACATTAAAGGAGCTATATAAATGCAAGTTGCTGTAGTGTAGAATAGGCAATATCAATTCAAATACCTGTAATACTTCATTCACAAATTTAAGGGGGGGGGGAGAGAGAGATGGTGTAGTGCTAATGTCACTGGGCCAGTAATAAAGTGGTCCAGGCTCATGCTGTAGGTACACGGGTTCAAATCCCACCATAGCAGCTGGTGGAAATGAGGTTTTATTTAATTTATTATTTTGAAATAAGGGCGTCACTGGCAAGGTCAGAATTTGCTGCCGACCCTGAATTGCCCTTGAGCTGAGCAGCTTGCTAGGCCATCTCAGAGGGCAGTTCAGAGTCAACCATGTTGCTGTGGGTCCGGAGTCACATGTAGACCACACCGGGTAAGGACGGCAGATTTCCTTCCCTAAAGGGCATTAGTGAACCAGGTGGGTTTTTAAGCAATCAATGATAGTTGTCATGGTCACCATTACTGAGACTAGTTCTATATTCTAGATTTATTAATTGAATTCAAATTCCACCAGCTGCCGTGGTGGGATTTGAACCCATGTCCCCAGAGTATTAGGCTGGGCCTTCTGCATTACTAGTCCAATGATATCACCACCACCTCCCCAATTCATTTATTAACACCTAGAGCTTCAGACCATGAACTCTCTCCTCCAACATGACTGCCCCCACCACTTTAATCCGATTTTTATTTATTTATTTTTGTTGTATTCTTTTATTTATTTGTTCATTTGAAAAAAAATCCTTTTTCCCAAACGCCCCTCCCCCTCCCTAACAGGGCCATCTGTTTTTCTATATTGTGCTTTATCAGAGCACCGACCCTTGTTCTGCTATTAACACCCCCTGCTTTTTCACCATTAATCCACTATCAGCACCTTCTTTAATCTTTACCACTACCATTAACACTCCCTGTTTTGTGTCCATGATATCTTTGTCAATCTCTCCTTAGCTGTCATCTATCCCGGACCTTCTATCTTGCTCCATACCCCCCCCCCACCTCCAAACAGTATTAAATTCTTCACATCACATCACATTTCTACTCTTTAGCTCTGAAGAAGAGTCATACGGACTCGAAACGCTAACTCTGTTTCTCTCTCCACTGATGCTGCCAGACCTGCTGAATTTTACCAGCATTTTCTGTTTTTATTTCAGATTTCCAGCATCCGCAGCAGTTTGCTTTTATCTTAGTGCAAAATGTCTGTATATGGCTGGGGAATAGATTATGGTCCCATATACTTCAGGCTCTCTAGTTTCTGTAGGATCCCTTATAATCTAAGATTTATACCTTTATGTAATGAATAGTGGCAGTGAACCAGCGTGCAGTACTGACCTTTTTTGCCAGAAATACCCCATGTTTGATTCCACTCTATTGCGTTACATGATTGGGGTATTTCAGTTGGTTACAACACCCCTGTATTAGGGAGGGACATACAACTTTGCACTCCTGACTATTGTTTAATGACCCCCCCTTGAAAATGTCTGTGATGTATTTGGCTGTGACACACCCATGGGAATAGAGCTCTTAGATGCAGCATGCACCATTGCACAAGTCTTAAAAGCGAAAGAAGGGCAAATCATTATCGTTCTACAACACGAGGCAATGTAGCCAAGTGATCACGATCTGATTAGAATCCAACTACAAGCAGCACATTAGCAGAAGTAGGCTACCTCCCCTTGAAATGTAATAATATCTCCAGACATTCATTTCCCAGCACAAAGGGTTGTTCTTCAGAGTTTCATTTTAAATGCAGAGTAGAATGACCTACTTAAAATTGATATCTTAAAAGAAATCCCTAAAATTTACAATATAATGAAACAGAATAAGGATTAATTGTATCACAGTATTCTCTGATTCTGTGTTTAAATTACTCCCTGTTACAGTTTTTTAAAAAAGTATTTCCCTTATTTTCCTTTCCTTTACCCGTGGGAGCTGAACCATAGAACGGGAGGAATGTAGCTGCCCTCTGCTACCTCACCCTCATTGATTAGCCTGGAACTGTGGTTTTCTGTGAGTTGACATGTATTTGGGTTCCTCTATAATAATGGATAACGCCAGTAACCCAAAGGAAAGTTATGGTATAATTACAAGAAGTGATTTTATTAGTAGAAAGCAACAGAAACAAAATGGTAACATGACGACAAATACAGTAATGAGTAAATGCCCCCTCCCCCATACTCCCCTGTCCAGAATACCACCCCCTCCCCCCACCCACCTCAAACCCTGGGTGCCCTAGTGAATCTGTATAATCCCAGTGTGAACACCTGAGGCCACAATAGCAAAGCGTTGATAGGATTAGTCAACTGTGGGAGGCTTCACAGCTGAACACAGTCCTCACGTCAGGACGTCCATACTTTTCAGGAAGGTATCATCCACTCAAAGTCGGGAGCAGGAAGCCTGGCTGAGCTGATTGTTGTGTCCCAACAGAAATTCACTAACTCATCACCATCTGGGGATCAGTTTCATTCACACTACTGATTAACTCTTGTAGGAGACTTAGAAATATTAGGATGTAGTCACACCTGATAATGGAGAGAATGCTAATGATGTTTTCCACATGTTCTGTACAATTCCTTAACAGAAACAATCTTGGGGTGTTTCTTACTGTGCCTTACGACATGACACAGGCATTTCACCAAAGGGCTCTCTACTTTCTAACGCTCCAGACCTATTGCTCAAGAACACAGCTCTAAAAGATTTAGGACTGAGAGCAGGAGAAACATTTGTATGCAGAGGGATGTGGAATGGATTGCCAGAGTTAGTGATTGAACAGAGATCTTGTCAACATGTAAGAATAGGTTAGGTAAATGTTTGAAGGAAAGAGGAATAAAGCATGTAGGAACAGGGCAGGTGAGATTGAGTTTACTGTTATGTGGAAGATAAACACTGACCTGGATTGCTTGGGCTGTCTAGCCTGTTTCTGTTCTGTAATTTCATTGTAGATTGATTTGAGAAACCAGTAAATGTGCAGCAGCTTCACTTGTGTTAAGGAACATCCCAGAATGTTTCTGCTTGCAATATCTAATCAGACAGATGTACCGGCTTCCCCTGTGTAATTTCATAATTGTCTGCCAATGTCCAGTGTAACCTCATGTTAATTCGTTCACCAGCTTCCCCTGTGTAACTTCACACTTGACTTCAAGGTACTCCTGTGCAACCTTGTACTTGTTTGTTTGCTGCTCCTGTGTAATCTCACGTTTGGCTCACTAACTATCCTTGTGTAACCTCACACATGTACAATGGCTACCCTTGTGGGATCTCACATTAGTTCTCCAGCAGACTTTGCGTTCTAACCTCATGCTTGCCCTGAATCCTCTGTGTATTCTCAGACAGACTCTCCAATTAAACCTATGTATTATCAGAATGACTGGTTAAGTACTTCTACTGTACATTTACCAGTTCCCCTTCATATGTAGTCTCCAACTGACTTTCTTGTTCCCCTGTGTAATCTCAATTGGACTCACTATCTAGCCCTGCATCATGTCAACTAACTAGCTCAATGAGGAATGTCACTGTTCCCAGTCGATGGAGTGGGTGGAGAGGGTAGAAATTATAAGAACTAGGAGCAGGAGTAGGCAATTCAGCCCCTCGAGCCTGCCCCGCCATTCATTATGATCATGGCTGCTCTCATTTCGGCCTCAATTCCAATTTCCCGCCCTCTCCCCATAACCTTTTAACCCGTTACTAATTAAAAATCTATCTCCTCAAATTTATTCAGCGTCCTGGCATCCACTGCACTCTGAGGTAGTGAATTCCACAGATTCACGACCCTTTGAGAAAAGTAATTCCTCCTCATCTCTGATTTAAATCTACCACCCCTTAGCCTAAAACTATGGCCTCTCATTCTAGAATGCCTCAGAAGGGGAAACATCCGCTCAACGTCTACTTTGTCTATCCCCTTTAGCATCTTAAATACCTCAATTAAATCTCGTCTCATCCTTCTAAACTCTAGCGAGTATAGGCCTTAACTGCGCAATCTCTCCTCGTATGACAAGCCCCGCATCTCTGGAATCAATCTAGTGAACCTCCTCTGAACCACCTCCAGTACAACTACATCCTTCCTCAAGTATGGGGACCAATACTGTGCACAGTACTCCAGGTGTGGTCTCACCAATGCCTTGTACAGTTGCAACAACACCTCCCTATTTTTATACTCTATTCCTTTAGCAATAAATGCCAAAATTCCCCATTTGCCTTCCTTATTATCTACTGTACCTGCATACTAGCTTTCAGCGATTCATGCATGAGGACACCCAGATCCCTCTGCACTGAAGTATTCTGAAGTTTCCCTCCATTTAAATAATAAATCGCCTTTTTATTCTTCTGACCAAAATGGATAACCTCACACTTATCTACGTTAAACTCCATCTGCCAAGTTTTGGCCCAATCACCTAACCTGTCCATGTCCATTTGTAAATTTCTTATTTCTTCATTGCAACTTACTTTCCCACCTATTTTGGTGTCATCTGCAAATTTAGCTTTAGTACCTTCTATCCCTGAATCCAAGTCATTAATATAGATTGTAAATAGTTGAGGCCCAAGGGCTGAACCCTGTGGCACCCCACTAGTTACAGCTTGCCATCCAGAAAAAGACCCATTTATCCTGACTCTCTGCTTTCTGTTGGTTAGTCAATCCTCTATCTAAGCTAATATATTACCCTTAACTCTGTGTGATCTTATCTTATGTATTAATCTTCTGTGTGACACCTTATCAAAGGCCTTCTGGAAGTCCAGATATACTACATCTACAGGATCCCCATTATCCACTTTGCTTGTCACATCTTCAAAGAACTCTAGCAAATTAGTCAAACGTGATTTACTCTTCATAAAACCATGCTGACTCTGATGGATTGCATTTTGACTTTCCAAATGCCCCATTACTACTTCCTTAATAATGGATTCCAACAATTTCCCAACCACAGATGTTAAACTAACTGGTCTGTAGTTCCTACTTTCTGCCTCCCCCCTTTTTGAATAAGGGCATTATATTACCGTTTTTCCAATCCACTGGAACCTTTCCAGAATCCAGGGAATTTTGGAACATTATAGCCAACGCATCCACTATCTCCGCTGCCACTTCCATTAAGACCCTGGGATGTAGGCCATCAGGTCCTGGGGACTTTTCACCCTTTAATCCCAATAGTTTGCTCAGTACATTTTCTCTAGTGATGGTGATTGTTCTAGGTTCCTCCTCCTTTATATCCTCTGCACTACCTTTTACTATTAGGGTGGTACTAGTGTCCTCCACTGTGAAAACTGAGGCAAAATATTGATTAAGCGTCTCTGCCATTTCTGCGTTCCCCACTATTAACTCCCCAGTCTCTTCCTCCAAGGGACCAACATTCACTTTAGCTATTCTCTTTCCTTTTATATACTTGTAGAAGCTTTTGCTATCAGTTTTTACATTTTGCGCTAGTTTTCTTTCACAATTTGCCTTTGTTCTTTTTATTATTTTTTTTTGTAACCCTTTGTTGATCTTTAAAAATTTCCCAATCTTCCAGCCTGCCACTGACCTTTGCAATTTGGTATGCCTTAGTTTTTGCCTTTAACTTATCTTTAACTTCCTTGCTTAGCCATGGATGCTTTACCCCCCCCTCCCCTTTTACCATCTTTCTTCCTCATTGGGAAATATTTTACTCGGGAGGAAATGAATATCTCCTTAAATATCTGCCACTGTTCATCAACTGTCCTACTTTGTAGTCTTCCTGCCCATTCCACTCGGGCCAAATCTGCCCTCATACCTTTGTAGTTACCTTTGTTTAACTCCAGAACATTAGGGTGGGACTCAAGTTTCTCACTCTCAAACTGAACTTGAAATTCTAGCATGCTATGATCACTCTTCCCTCGAGGATCCTTAACTATGAGATCATTAATTAATCCCATCTCATTACACAAAACCAAATCCAGAATAGCCTGCTCCCTGGTTGGTTGCACAACATATTGTTCCAAGAAACATTCTCTAATACGCTCTATGAACTCTCCCTCAAGGCTACCCTTGCCAATTTGATTAGTTCAGTCTATATGCATATTAAAATCACCCATGATTATTGCCGTGCCTTTCTTACATGCTCCCAGTATTTCCTGGTTTATACTGTGCCCTACTGCTAAATTACTGTTTGGGGACCTATAGATTACTCCCACCAGGGACTTCTTTCCCTTGCTATTTCTTATTTCTACCCAGGCTGACTCTATGTCTTGCTCTTCAGTGCCTATATCATTCCTCACTACAGCACTAATCTCTTCCTTTAATAACAAAGCTACACCACCTCCTTTTCTTTCCTGCCTATTCTTCCGAAACACTGAGTACCCTTGGATATTCAATTCCCAAACCTGTTCTCCCTGTAATGTCTCAGTAATCGCCACCAAATCATACTTATTTATCTCTATTTTCACTGTTAACTCATTAGTTTTATTCTGAATGCTACATGCATTCAGATACATAGCCTTTAAGTTTGCCCTATTGTCAATTTTCCCTATTCTTATATAATTCTTTGGTGCAGTATGGCGTTCACACACACTCTCCCTTCCATTCACTTTTTGATAGCAATCAGCCTTGTCACTAACCTGCACTCTTACCCTCTCCTTAAATTTTGATTTTTTATATTTCCATGCAACTGAACCCTCCCCCCTACTATTTAGTTTACAGCCCTATCTACAACCCTAGTTATGCAATTCGCCAGGACACTGGTCCAGCATGATTCAAGTGGAGCCCGTCCAAACGGAATAGCTCCCTCTTTCCCCAGTACTGGTGCCAATGTCCCATGAATTTGAACCCATTTCTCCCACACCAATCTTTAAGCCATGTGTTTACTTCTTTAATCTTATTGACCCTGTGCCAATTAGCTCGTGGCTCAGGTAGTAATCCAGAGATTATTACCTTTTTGGTTCTGCTTTTTAATTTAGCCCCTAGCTGCTCGTATTCTCTCAGCAGAACCTCTTTCCTTCTTCTACCTATATCATTGGTACCTACGTGGACCACGACAACTGGATCTTTCCCCTCCAACTCCGAGTTCCTCTGCAGCCCAGATGAGATATCCTTAACCCTGGTACCAGGTAGGCAACACAGCCTTCGGGATTCTTGATCCTGGCTACGGAGAAGAGTATCTATTCCCCTAACTATACTATCCCCGATTACAACTACATTTCTCTTTTCTACCCCCCTTGAATGGCTCCCTGTACCATAGTGCTATGGTCAGTTTGCTCATCCTCCCTACAGTCCCCGCTCTCGTCCACACAGGGAGCAAGAATCTCGAACCTGTTGGATAAGGGCAAGGGCTGATGCTCCTGCAGTGCTACTTCCTGGATCTCTCTACCTGCCTCACTCATAGTCACACCCTCCTGTCCCTGACCACTGGCCGAATTTAAGGTAATTAATCTAAGGGGTTTGACTGTCTCCTGAAACACAGTGTTCAGGTAACTCTCCCCTCCCTGATGTGTCGCAGTGTCCAAAGCTCAGACTCCAGCTCATCAACTCTGAGCCGGAGTTCTTCGAGCAACCAACATTTGCTACAGGTGTGGTCACTAGGAACCACAATGGGGTCCACCAGCTCCCACATCATGTAACTACAACACATCGCCTGGCACTGCATCTCTATTTTATTTAATTACTTCTTAAATTTGTTTTTAAATTTCCTACTGGTCTTTAGTTTATCAATCTGTACAATATTTCTCCTATTTACATTTAATCTGAAAGCAAGTTAGAATAAAGATTCAAAATACACTTTTTAAAATCAACTGGAACTCGCTCTCTCTGCTGAGTTGAAGCTGAAGTGTTAGGCCTCCGATCCTGGGCCCCAGTAGTCACCCTTAATCTGAAATCAACTTAGAATAGGTAGTTCAAACTAGCAGTTATTTACCAACCGATGAACTTATGGTTTTCCTGTGATGTCACTTTTTTTTTTCACTCATGACTAGTTCTTTCTGCTAAGTCTTTTTCCAGCTGCCAAATTTTGTTTGAAACTGATTAATTTTCCACTGGCGGTTTTAAATCTGATTGTACTGGTCTTTAATATGGTTTATTAGCTTAAATTTCTAACTAGTAGTTTTCAAAACAGTCATGTTGGAAACAGTAAATGCCATAATGTTGAAATGTTTTGCCAGTTCTTTATATAGTAAAGTCTGCAGAAACCAATGTAGCTTATTGCAGAATATAAATTGCATTATTTATTGAGTTTCTGCATGGTAGCACCATACACTCAAGTAATGGATGAAACTTGTTATCATGGCATGCTTGATTTTTCTGAGGGTTCCAAACTGGGCCATATCACTGGCTAGGGTGGAACTGGGCAGGGCAGGATTGGGGTTGGGTTGAGTAGAGTAGCATTGTGCAGGGTGGGATTGGATTGAGGTAGAATTGTGTAGAGTACGGTGGGATTGGGTTGGGTAGAGTTGGGTTGGAGTGGGGTTGGGTTAGGTGGAGTGGTTTGAGTTGGGTAAGATTGGATTGGGTGGGTTTGGGTAGAGATGGGTTGTGGTGGGGCTGTGTTGGGTAGGGCTGGTTGCATTGGATTTGGGTTGGGTTGGACAGGGATTAGGTAGGATTGGATTGGATTGGGGTTGGGTAGACTAGGGATGGAGCAGGGTCCGGCTGGATTGAGGTTGGGTTGGGTCAGATTGGGGTCAGGCTGAATTGGGGTTGGGTCGGTTTGGGGTAGGTTTTGGATAGGGATAGGGTGGTGTTGGATGACAGGGAATGATCAGGCACTTCCAGAGGGATGGGGGCAAGCTCACAGTGGGTGTTATTCTGAGGTCCTCTCTGTGGCATAACATGGTAAAAGAGACTTGGCAGTAAAAGTGGTCTGTCCCTTAATGGTGCATCGGTAGAACAATAAAAATTGTTTCTCACATGCACAGCCACTCTCTCCCCTGTTCATGTTACTTTTATAATTCGACTTTTCCCCAACACGGACACAACCCATTGATTGGCAACATTTATAGCTCAGCTTGTACAGGACAAACAACAAAACTCTGCACATTGACCATATCTGCCTGTACAATATCTCCAGTGTCAGTGAAACTTTTATCAAACCTTTCATTACATCCAGTCTCCAATTCTCCTTGCCAGCCCCCCCCAAGCTCCACCTACCTAAATTTTGATTGATTTTAAACCTCTGCTGCTCACATCGTATCCCACACAAACTCCCGAATTCTTCCATTATCCTTTCCTTCTCAAACATCGACTGATTTTCCATTCCACCAGTGGCCCATTAGTGAGAGTAATATTGTTTTGCTGTGGCACAATACTTGAATGTGATGCTTTTTTGTAGTTTAATGCTTAGTGTGGCATTGTGTGAATTATTCCAGTTGGAGTACCCTACTTGACCCTGGCACCTGGTCTAAGGCTGCCTGTGTCTCTGTCTGTGTGTGTGTGTATGTGTGTGCCTGCCCTCACTATCCTGAATTATAAACTTTCATTCATCCTATTCCGGACTCCCCTGGGCAGTTTATGAAGCTGATATTATTTACTCTCATTCTCTTGCTCATGAGCATCTCATCTACCTTCTAAATTCCCATGTTGGGACTTGTTCCATCGTTTTCTGATTATTTTCTCATCTTTCGGGTTTGAAATAAGAGACTGAAAGTGGATTTTGCCAATGTTTGTAATTGCCTTGTGCAACCAAGTGTGGAATCTTGACAATTGCGATGGACAGTGAATTACTGGAAATCACCTGCAGAGCTGTTTTAGCACTTTGTTTTATCTTCTGGTGTTCATTGTTATTCAGTAACCATCAGACCTCTGCCTAGTCCCGATATCTGAATGGCAGCACCCTGTGGACCTGGGGCTAATGTCAACTGGAGAGTTTGGGAGAGGGTTGGGGAACATGGTATGGTGACCCAAAACAAAAACAAAAATACCTGGAAAAACTCAGCAGGTCTGGCAGCATCTGTGGAGAGGAGCACAGTTAACGTTTCGAGTCCGATTGACCCTTCAACAGAACTAAGTAAAAATAGAAAAGAGGTTAAATATAAGCTGGTTTTGGGGGGTGGGGGGGAGCAAGACAAGAAGAGCTGGATAGAGGGCCAGTAATAGGTGGAGATAACCAAAAGATGTCACAGACAAAAGGACAAAGAGGTGTTGAAGGTGGTGATATTATCTAAGGAATGTGCTAATTAAGGGTAGAAAGCAGGACGAGCAAGATACAGATAGCCCTAGTGGGGGTGGGGTGGGGGGAAGGGATCGAAATAGGCTAAAAGGTAGAGATAAAACAATAGATGGAAATACACTTAAAAATAATGGAAGTAGGTGGGAAAAGAAAAATCTATATAATTTATTGGAAAAAACAAAAAGGAGGGGGAAAATCAGAAAGGGGGTGGGGATGGAGGAGAGAGTTCATGATCTAAAATTATTGAACTCAATATTCAGTCTGGAAGGCTGTAAAGTGCCTAGTCGGAAGATGAGGTGCTGTTCCTCCTGTTTGCATTGAGCTTCACTAGAACAGTTCAGCAAGCCAAGGACGGACATGTGGGCATGAGAGCAGGGTGGAGTGTTGAAATGGCAAGCGACAGGGAGGTCTGGGTAATGCTTACCAGCATTATATATTAAATAATATAATAAATAAATTATATTAAATTTATTTATTAATATATTTATTATTGACAGCCTTAGACCTGGTGCCAGGGTCATGTAGGGTACTCCAACTGGCATAATTCACACAATGCCACACTCACTAAGCATTAAACTACAAAGGACCAAAGGTGTTCTGCAAAGCGGTCACCCAGTCTGTGTTTGGTCTCTCCAATGTAGAGGAAACCGCATTGGGAGCAACGAATGCAGTAGACTAAGTTGAGGGAAGTGCAAGTGAAATGCTGCTTCACTTGAAAGGAGTGTTTGGGCCCTTGGACGGTGAGGAGAGGGGAAGTAAAGGGGCAGGTGTTGCACCTTCTGCGGTTGCATGGGAAGGTGCCGTAGAAGGGGGTTGAGGTGTAGGGGGTGATGGAGGAGTGGACCAGGGTGTCAAGGAGGGAACGATCCCTGCGGAATGCCGCCAGGGGGGGGTGAAGGGAAGATGTGTTTGGTGGTGGCATCATGCTGGAGTTGGCGGAAATGGCGGAGGATGATCCTTTGAATGCGGAGACTGGTGCGGTGATAAGTGAGGACAAGGGGGACCCTATCAAGTTTCTGGGAGGGAGAAGAAGGTGTGAGGGCGGATGCGCGGGAGATGGGCCGGACACGGTTGAGGGCCCTGTCAAACACCGTGGGTGCAAAACCTCGGTTAAGGAAGAAGGAGGACATGTCAGAGGAACTGTTTTTGAAAGTGGCATCATCAGAACAGATGCGACGGAGGCAAAGGAACTGAGAGAATGGGATGGAGTCCTTACAGGAAGCGAGGTTGAGGAGCTGTAGTCGAGGTAGCTGTGGGAGTCGGTAGGCTTATAATGGATATTGGTGGACAGTCTATCACCAGAAATTGAGACAGAGGTCAAGGAAGGGAAGTGTCAGAGATGGACCATGTGAAAATGATGGAGGGGTGGAAATTGGAAGCAAAATTAATAAATTTTGCTAGGTCCAGACGAGAGCATGAAGCAGCACTGAAGTAATCATCGACGTACCGGAGAAAGTTGTGGGAGGGGGCCGGAGTAGGACTGGAACAAGGAATGTTCCACATACCCCATAAAGAGACAGGCATAGCTGGGGCCCATAGCCACACCTTTTATTTGGAGGAAGTGAGAGGAGTTTAAGGAGAAATTGTTCAGTGTGAGAACAAGTTCAGTCAGACGGAGGACAGTAGTGGTGGATGGGGATTGTTCGGGCCTCTGTTCGAGGAAGAAGCGGAGAGCCATCAGACCATCCCGGTGGGGGATGGAGGTGTAGAGGGATTGGACGTCCATGGTGAAGAGGAGGCGGTTGGGGCCAGGGAACTGGAAATTGTTGATATGATGTAGAGTGTCACAGGAATCACGGATCTAGGTGGGAAGGGACTGGACAAGGGGAGAGAGAATGGAGTCAAGATAGCAAGAAATGAGTTCCATGGGGCAGGAACAGGCTGACACGATCAGTCTGCTGGGACTGTCCTGTTTGTGGATTTTGGGTAGGAGGTAGAAGCGGGCCGTCCGAGGTTGGGAGACTATCAGGTTGGAAGTTGTGGAAGGAAGATCTCCAGAGGAGATGGGGTCAGTAACAGTCTTGGAAACAATGGCTTGATGTTCAGTGGTGGGGTCATGGTCCAGGGAGAGGTAGGAGTAAGTGTCTGCAAGTTGACGCTCAGCCTCTGCGAGGTAGAGGTCAGTGCGCCAGACAACAACAGCACCACCCTTGTCAGTGGGTTTGATGACAATGTCAGGGTTGGACCTGAGAGAACGGAGTACAGCAAGTTCAGAGAGAGACAGGTTAGAGTGGGTGAGAGGAGCAGAGAAATTGAGACGACTAATGTTTTTTTCATTAAGAAAAAAATGCTTTTTTCTTAGTGGTGTGGTGACCGTTTTATTTTGCCTTCTAATTATACATTAACCACAGGGGCCTGGAAGTATGTTTCAAATATTGTTTACTTTTGATAAACAATACAAAGACACCAGACAGCTAGGGTTTACAAGACCAGAAAGAGAGCTTCCAGCTGCCACAGAATCTCCCGATCATCTTGTTTCTGCTCTCCATCTCCTTCTGCATTTCTGTCTCGTTCTCTTTCTGGCTGTTGTGTATGTCTCTTTGTTTTCCTGTCTTCTGTCTCCTTTTGTCTTTCATTTTGCTGTTCTTTTCACTCTTTCTTACCCCTCTTTCCTACCCCTTTCCCCCTCTCTATCCTTTCTCTGTCCTCTCTACCCCTCTTGGGTCAGTCTCCACATCCTCTTTTCCTCTATCTTCACTCCTCTCCATTTCTCTTACCTCCACTCATTATTACATTCATCCTCTCTTCTCCTCAAAAATGCTCTGACTAGATGTCTTTCTCCACCATTTTTTTTATTCATTTAGGGATGTAGGCTTCACTGGCTGGGCCAGTATTTATTGCCCATCCCTAAGTTGCCCTTGAGAGAGTGGTGGTGAGCTGCCTTCTTGAACCGTTGCAGTCCATGTGATGTAGGTACACCCACAGTGCTGTTAGGGAGGGAGTTCCATGATTTTGACCCTGCGATAGTGAAGAAATGGTGATATATTTCCAAGTCAGGATGGTGAGTGACTTGGAGGGGAACTTCCAGGTGGTGGTGTTCCCATCTATCTGCTGCCCTTGTCCTTCTTGATCGTAGTGGTCGTGGGTTTGCAAGGTGCTGTCTAAGGGGCCTTGGTGAATTTCTGCAGTGCATCTTGTAGATGGTACATACTGCTGTTACTGTGCATTGGTGGTGGAGGGAGTGAAAGAAGTGAATGTGGATGTGGTGCCGATCAAGCAGGCTGCTTTGTCCTAGTTGGTGTCAAGCTTCTTGAGTGTTGTGGGAGCTGCACTCATTCAGGCAAGTGGAGAGTATTCCATCACACTCCTGACTTGTACCTTGTAAATGGTGGACAAGCTTTGGGGAGTCAGGAGGTGAGTTATTCATCATAGGATTCCTAGCCTCTGACCTGTTCTTGTAGCCACACTATTTATATGGCTAGTCCAGTTCAGTTTCTGGTCAATGGTAACCCCCAGGATGTTTATAGTAGGGGATTTGGTGATGGTAATGCCATTGAACGTCAAGAAGCGATGGTTAGATTCTCTCTTATTGGAGATGGTCATTGCCTGACACTTGTCTGGTGCAAATGTTACTTGTCACTTGTCAGCCCAAGCCTGGATATTGTCCAGATCTTGCTGCATTTGGACATGGACTGCTTCAGTATCTGAGGAGTCGCGAATGGTGCTGAACATTGTGCAATCATCAGTGAACATCCCCGCTTCTGACCTTATGATGGAAGGAAGGTCATTGATGAAGTAGCTGATCATGGTTGGGCCGAGGACACTACCCTGAGGAACTCCTGCAAAATTGTCCTGGAGCTGAGATGACTGATCTCCAACAACCACAACCATCTTCCTTTCTGCACCATTTTGTGTCTGTGGGCTTGCTCAGCTGCTCTCGTGATCACCCAGCATTATTAAAGTATTAAATGCTGTTCACCCACTGTCACCAGCTGCACAGCAGGAAAGCTAGATGAATAGTCTAGTAGCATTGTCAATAATGGAGTAGCTTTTACACAATGCCATGAAGATTCAAATGGCCCTGCCTCCTAAAATGCCTTCAACCATCAGCACTGATTCCTGGCAACTTTTGCAGCCAGACTGGGTGGGGAACGAGGAACCAAAGCCAGGAACATAATGATGGAAGGGGCACTGTAGACAGCTGCACGGAGATGAGGAAACAGATTAGACACAGAGGGTATGTCTCTCTTCTTTCCCTTCTCATTCTGTCTGCTTCCACTCAGTACTGCATTGAAATGTCAGCTTGGATTATATGCTCAAATCTCTGGAGTGAGTTTTTAACTCATAATCTTCTAAATTGGACACGAGTGCAACAAACAGTACTAAGACTGTGCCTAAACTAGCAGTGTCCCAGTTTTTAAAAATATTTCTTGAGCCACTTAAGATTTTATACCTTGGATCCTCATGGGCCACATTTAAAGGGCGGAATCTTCCATTCTGAAGTCTAAGTTCGCTTGCGGGAGCAGAAGGCGGAGTGTTTTCCACGGGGGGCACAGGACAGCTGAACCCGCGGAATGTTGTGCTGTTCAGCTCATTACTTATGCATTCATGTGGAGCACGGAGAATCTCATGGGGGCAGGAATTCTCCCTCCCTGCTGTAACCTCATGGGATCGAAGGTCTGGGCACCATATTTAATGGACACCCGGACAGAGTCCTTCCCTCCCCACCCCCCTTCACCTGTCTCCCAGGTCCAGCCTCCGCTCGACCCTTCCGCCCCACCGCTCCCCTCTCAACCTTTGTGCAGCTTGTGCTACCGGAACCTGATGTGAGTTGTGAGTGGTCCCCAAGAAGGTGAAAGCAGTGTGTACTTACCTCAAAGTTGTGGAAGAAGTGAAGCTTGCCAGGTGCATGCTACTTATATACAGGGCAGGATTTTCCCCTCGGCAATTTGGGGGCGGGGCCTGCTCGCCGAGGGGAAAATGACGCGGGATGATGTCGGGAGGAACCCCCGACGTCATCACGGCCCATTTAAATCTTCAGGAAGCCGGGTGGACAGTGAAATCAGCTGTCCGCCTGCCAACCTGTTAATGGCCAAGTGAAGCCATTGACAGGATAATAGAGCTTGTTAAAGACCCTGCCCGTCCAACCTTAAGGCTGGCGGGCAGGCCAGGAGCCCCAGCGGGCTCCAGATTATTCATGAAACTTCATCCACTGACGGGATGAAGTTTCATGTCCATTTTTTAAAAATTTAATAAACTTTGTGTTTCTTATTAACATGTCCCATCTCGTGTGACATTGTCACATGAGGGGGACATGTTAATAATTTTAATATTTCTCTATTTTTTGACTTTTCTTACCTGTCAGTAAACTCCCTGAGACAGCACTTTGCCTCAGGGAGTAGTGCGCTCTTTCGTGTGCATGTGCGAAAGAGCGCACTTTGACAGATGGGGAATCCCTTCACCCCACCCCGCACAGGAAGCGCATAGTGCTTCCTGTCAGGAAGGCCGCTGGGCAGGCCTTAATTGGCCTGCTCACTCAAAATGGTGGCCGGCCCCATTTCGGCGGCGGAGTTCGGCTGCCCGCCCAATGCCTAGCTGGTGGGGCCCGCCCACCATCCAAGGGCAAAATTCCGCCCACAGTCGTAAAAGTGAACGTTCTGATTTCTCGCTGGCTGGTGTTGTATGCCATGTGCCTGCATGCCATTGCAAAGTAAAGGTGCTTGGTAGAGCAAGAGTTAACATAGGACTGGAGAATAGCACCACCCATGGTGTGATGCATAAAGTCACATGGACTGAGCGAACATTCTAGAATGAACACCCTGGAACCAGCCTGGATGGAGGTAACAGCACCATGCATAACAGTAACCTGGGATCTGTAAATAGTTAAAGACTACCAATAAAGGGTTCGTGTTTAAGTATACAAGTCTCAAGATCTCATCATTGAGACATCTAAAGAACCCATAATACAACATCGTGGCAGCGGTGGGATATCACTGCTATCAGCGTATTACAACATGGTGGTAGCGGTGGTCGCTTCTATAAGATATAACAGAGAGAGTACCAAAATCCAACATAGTGATCCACAGTGATATGAAAAGCAGCAACTAAACGCATGAACCAATGAAAAACTAAAAGCAACTGAAGCTTAACTAGAGAGACATGCATGCATCTAAGAAGAAAACATTGAAGAAGCTTCACTACAGACTTGGAAGTGTGGAATACACCAGAGTGAGTCGAAATCCATTACAGAAAATTGCAAGAACCTGATTGACATGAAATGGTGAGCAAAAATACAAAAACAGTAGCTGTACATATATTTCAGAACAGGTGGCGTTCCAAAGAACCCAGAGGGCAGCTGAAAGAGAGCTGCAAGTAATAAACAAAGGTTTTTTTAAAAAAAAAAATCTGTAAAAATCAGCTGGCAGAGTCAAAATTTTAAGCAGACCATGCAGAGTTTTTTTTAAAAAAAAGAGACCTGCAGATTTTAAGAACAAACTGCTGTCGCCTTAAGTTTTTTTTAAAAAAAGGACCCCAATCGGACTGCACACAGTCCCAGATGTTCAAAAAAGCCATTCAGGAATAGAAACAAAAAAATAGCTCAGAAAAGCAATGCTCTTACCTTAAAAGTTTAAAACAGCTTTTTTTCTTAAAAAGGCAGCCCACGATTGCTGGGGAGCCTGCCAAAATTGGGAAATGCGAAGGGAATGTAAATAGAGAAACAGACAGCTGCAGGAACAACCTGAGGGGAAAAAATATGGTTACTGCACTGACAGCACTTAAAGCACTAACGACATTTAAAGCAGTGACTACAAAAGGAAAAACCAGCCATGGATGGAAAATTAGAGCCTGATGCATTTATGCTATGGAAAGGGCTAAACCGGACCTGAGAGTGGGAGTCTTGGGAAGACAATTTTTAGTTTACAGAAGACTTACAGGATTAAGTAAGGAATCAGAGAAGAAATATAAGTTGATAAGTTTTTGTTCACCTTTGGTTCATTTGCTGGTGAAGTACTCCACAGCCAACGTATAGATCTAGACTCGACAACATTCGGTGAGATATTAAAAAGCTTTGATAGATATTTTAAACTCCCAATAAAGCACCAAGGGCAACAAAAGACCCCAGAGTGAGGGAGCCAAAAGACCCTGGAGTAAGAGAGACAGATGGTAGTGCACAGTGAGCAGATGGCTATGAATGAAGAAAAGCTATCTGAGGTAACTCAAAAGAAACAAACATGCAAGAAGTAAATGAAGCTATTCTATCATAAAATGCTTGCATCAGAGCTGAACCAGAAGATTTGAAGCACAAGATTCAAGCTGAGTATATACCTTTGAAAATGCATGATAAACCAAAATCTTCAATGAACCAAACTGTTTGAGATCTGAACAAACAAATTTCAGACCCTCTGACAGGAGCTCTGCTTTGAAATAGAAACTGGACACCATTCTGTTCTCAGTTTCAGGCAATGTAGCTGGAGACTTTTGTTATGTCAGCTGGAACCATTATGAATGCCTGGCCGAGTTCCAAAATCTGTAATGGCTTCAGATCAGCGGTATTTAAGAGGCTGTAATAACATAATATGCTTTTGATGTAGTTTCTTGTTTGCTTACAAACTTAAAAGGCACTTAAAAGATTACAATTTTTTTGCACTGGAGTGGTTTTCTTTTTCAGTAACATGATGGTGTGTTTGAATTTAGGGTTTTATTGGATTGTTTGAGGTTTAATTTTTACCAGTGATTTTAAAATAATTTCCATTGCTATTGCATGGTTCCTGAAGACTGTGCATAGTGCATACTGGGTGAGAGGCTATGAATAATACATGGGGGGCATGGAAGTGGCATGGGTGATCTGAGCTGGCATAGGAAATCTGAGGGGCATGGGGTGATCTGGGGGTTGTGTGGGGAGGGGCTGGCGAGGGATGAGGTTTAGGGGCCCTTTAAATGATATTGAGAGCTGAGCTGCAGTGTTGGAGAGCCGAGGCGGGCCTTCTAACCGCCCACCTCTACACCCAAACTCTTCACAGACTCTGTCGCGGTTTACAAAATGCACTGCAAGTCTGAGAGCCCTGTATGAAAGATTAAAATCCCGGGCCAAGTCACACATTGGTCAGGTGTGCATTTCTGAAGGTGCAAAAGTTTGCAAGGTCAGACTTTCCGGAGTCCCCACACAAAAATCTGGGCCAGAAGTATAGGAAATGGGACGGACAGGGTGGAGGGTCCTTTTATTCACAGTTGTCGGGGGGCAGGTAGGTGTGGTGAGGGACTCCTCAGTTGAGGAACAATCAAGACATATCAGAAAAGTTAGTATGGAATGTTGTATCATCAGAGTAGATGAGACAGAGACATAGAAACTGGCAGATTGGAATGGAGTCCTTAGTGGAAGCAAGGTGTGAGGAATTGTAATCAAGGTAACTGCAGGAATCAATGAGTTTAAGGTCAACAGCCTATCCCTAGAAAAGGAAATATGGAAGTCGAGGAAGGAAGGGGAAGAGTCGGAGATGGACCATGTGAAGGTGAGGGAAGGGTGGGAATTGGAAACAAAATTGATTTTAAAATTTTCCAGTTCAGGGCAAGAGCAGGAAACGGCACCAATGCTATCACCAGTTTACCTGGAAAAGAGGTGAGAGAGGGGACCTGAGTAGGACTGGAACAAAGAACGTTCCACAAATCCATATCATTCCACAGTGAAAACCCTGGCATAGCGAAGATGCATTGGGATTCCTTTGGCAACTTCAGCGATATTCATTTGGAGGAAGTGAGTGGACTCATAGGAGAAGTTGTTCAGTGCAAGAGCAGGTTCAGCCAGGGGTAGTTAGGAAGTGTTGGATAGGGGCTGATTGGACCTGCATTCAAGGAAGAAACCTGCTGACACTCACAGTCTAAGCTCAGCCCTGAAAGAATTAGCCACATGAGCTAAAGTTACGGAAGACTTTGCTTGAGCCTATGTAACTTTGCTCCAGATAAGACTGCACACTTTCAGAAGAGGGTGTGAATTGGGAAAGAGAACAACGGTTCATTCAGGAGACAGACAAATTTAACAATTATCTATGTCCCACAGTTTATTAACTGAATGCTAACATCCTGTTGAAATCCAATTGTTCTTTCCTGCGTTTAACTTTTTCTTTTTTGTCCTGTAGAACCTATCCTAATGAACTGGGCCCCAAACATTGGACCCAAACCAGATTTGAATACATTATGAAGCTGAAGCAAGCTGCCCTGAAATCTGCAAGGAAACAGTGGGCTGATTACATCCTAGTGAGTTGAACTGACAATCCTCTCTTTTAAAGGGCATGGACATCTATTGATGGAAAGTAGTGTTAGTTAAGGGACTATTAATTTAGCTGCCAGATGTACTGAAATACAGTGCTTTTAATTGTACCACAATGAGTAATTTTTAAAAAATTCATTCTTTCGTGGGATGTGGACGTCGCTGACAAGGCCAGCATTTGTTTCCCTAATTGCCCTTGAATTGAATGGCTTGCTAGGCCATTTCAGAGGGCAGTTAAAAGTCAACCACATTACTTTGGGGGTCTGTGGTCACACACAGGCCAGACCAGGTAAGGATGGCACCAGATTTCCTTCCCTGAAGGACATTAGTGAACCAAATGGATTTTTATAACAATCAATGGTAGTCACCATTACTGAGACTAGCTTTCAATTCCAGATTTAATGGATTGAATTTAAAATTCCAGCTGGAATCCATGGTGGGTTTTGAAACCACGTCCCCAAAACATTAGTCTGGGCCTCTTGATTACTAGCTCAGTGATATTACCATTACACCACTGGGTCCCCAATATGCAATAAAGTGTTGATTAGTATATTGACTTCATGTGAACCCTTTTGTGATATAAATAAACTCAAATGGGAGAGTGTTATTTGGACAGCCCCCAATGTACATATTGAGCAGTAAGGTAGTAAAAGAATGGATGGCTCATCAAGCCTGCCCCTCATTCATGATACTTAGAGTAGCATAACTGGACATTCTCTAAACTCCATATGATTAGATTAGCCATTTAACCATTGGGAGAGGCAAAAAATTCCAGGGTCAACAGGAGGCGAAACCTGCAAAATTCTTCTCACCCCGCCGCCCCCCCACTCAGGCAATCGAAACAAGTCCAGGAAATCAAAAGCAAAATGCTGGAGATCTGAAATAAAAACAGAAAATGATGGAAACACTCAGCCGGCCTGGCAGCACTTGCAGAGAGAGAAAAACAGATTTAACGTTTCAGACCAATGACCCTTCATCAGAACCAGTCCAGGGGATCAATGATGTAGAATGAAACTGTATCTTGTGACACACTTAATATGTGTCTACCTACATTGTGAACAGGGCTACTATGAAAAGCTGAGCAGCTACTGACAGAAGAGGGGAAGAAAACTTAAACTTTCCCAGGGTATGGACTGTGAACATTAATATTACACAATAAAGTAACTACCTGGAATATTGTGACCAGTTCTGCTTACCACAGAATCTATAATTAAGGACAAAGTGACTGAGCACTTGGTGAAATTTGAGCTGATTAATGAGAATCCCCATGGATTTGTAAAGGGTAGGTCATGAGTAACGAACTTTTTGAGGAAGTAACTGAAGTAGGAGATGGGAATGTCTATGGATGCAGATTTTATAGACTTCCAGAAGACATTTGATAAGGTTCCACATGAGAGACTGTTGTTAAATTTAAAGCTCATGGAATTGATGGTAAATTATTGACCTGGTTGGAAGATTGGTTTGGTAGCAGAAGACAGAGTAGGGTTAATGGGTGTGTACTCAAATTGGAAATACCTGGTGGTGGCCCACAAGGTTCTCTACCATGGTCTCAACCATTAACTATATACTGGGGCCTCGCTAAAGCACAGTTAGTTATAGCGTGGAACGATATATAATACAACAGTATAATAAGGATATATGACCTTGCAAGGAGTGCAGATTTACCAGAATGTAACCCAATGTTAGATAATGAGGAGCAGTTACATAAGCAAGGTTCATACTCCCTGGAATATAGAAGATTAAAGGTGATTTGATTAAAGTTTTTATGATTTTGTAAGGAATTGATAGGGTGTTACTTAAATGGAGAATGGCTGCATAATTCCGAGGCACAGAGGGATCTAGGTGTTCTAATACATGAGTCGCCAAAAGTTAGTATGCAGGTACAGCAAGTAATTAAGAAGGCTAATGGAATGCTGTTGTTTATTACAAGAGGAATTGA
Source organism: Cetorhinus maximus (assembly GCF_964194155.1). Classification (NCBI taxonomy): domain Eukaryota; kingdom Metazoa; phylum Chordata; class Chondrichthyes; order Lamniformes; family Cetorhinidae; genus Cetorhinus; species Cetorhinus maximus. The sequence continues at coordinate 18,017,124 of NC_135888.1, read as the reverse complement.
ACATAAAAGTAACAATGTTATGCTTCAGTTATACAGGGCATTGGTGAGACCACATCTCGAATACTGTGTGCAGTTTTGGTCTTTGGTATAGAGAGAAACGTTTTCCACTAATGGGAGAAGTCTAGGAGAAGGGGTCATAATAAAATGAGAGCCAGGTCATTCAGGAGGGAAGTGTGGAAACACTCCTTCACATAACTGATGGTAAAAGTGTGAAATTCTCTCTCGCAAAAGAGCAGTAACCGCTAGCCATTTAATCATTATAGATCTGAGATCGATCGATTTTTCTAGACCAGGCTATAGCAGTTTGTGGAGCCACATCAGGTGGATGGAGTTACAGTGCTGATCAGACGTGATCTGACTGTATGGTGGAACAGGCTCGAGGGATTGAATGGCCTTCCCCAGTTCCTGTGCTCCCACAAGGCAACCACCAACATCAGGGGACATCCAGGCCCCAGAGGCAGCACAAAGCAGAGCAGCAAGGTGTGGGAGGAATGAGGTACATGTTAAGTAAGGGGGAGTTTCATCCTCAAAGAAACACCTCCGAGAGGCTTTAAGGAGGTACGTAAGATGCTTAAGAGCATAGAGAATGTGAACCAGAAACAATACTGTTAGATTCAACAGGATAGAGGTCAGAATTTTGAAGTCAAATTTAAGCTAATGTCGGGCAGTATTTTTCCATGCACTGGGAAGTAATGACTGGAGCTAATGATCAGGAGGAGCTGCTATTCCTAGCGTATTGGATTGGTTTAAGAATGGAAAGATGTGGGTAACAGTCTGGAAAAATGAGATTAAATTGTCTAATTGGCCGCAGATTATGCAGGATACAGAAGGAGGGCTGATGAATCAGCTGGTTTAAAGCAGATTCCACTTTACAGGATTGGGCATTACAGTCTCTGCTGGCATGTGATCCTATCATTGTCACACAAGGGAGAGTTTCTTCAGAGCAACTTCCTGCCCAACATATCAGAAGCACATCCATCTCTCCCTCACTGTAAAAATGTTAGTGAGGTAACTGGTCTTTTTGCTTTAACGTTCCTCTCACAGCCCGTGCTTTTAATGCTGTTTTCAGGCACTTTGTTGCCTGAAGTGTCAACTAGGCAGAGCTGCTTGTGAATCAGAAGGTTGTGGCTTCAAGCCCCACTCCAGAGCTTTGTTGTGTAATGTAGGCAGATGCTTTAATGTAGTACCACCACCACCAAGTTCTCCTCCAAACCATCCTGACTTGGAGCTATTGCCATTCCTTCAGTGTCTCTGGGTCCCCAAATTTCCTTCCTAACAGCACTGTACCTACACCACATGGATTGCAGTAGTTCAAGAAAGCAACTCACCACCACCTTCTCACGGACAATTGGGGATGGGCAACAAACGCTGGACACTCATCCCATGAATGAATAAAAGAAAAACTGATCTGGTCAGTGATAGGGCTGGAGTAATCCCTGTCGGTCCCCAGAACTTCTCTCAGACACAACCATATCGCAGGTGCTTCTGGCTTCTGTTGCTCTACTAAGTGCAACATTTAACTTTAATGTGGCAACAACAGAACAAGCACTGATTTTCCATTTGTCATAATTTCAAACAGATTACAAATAATGGAGACTACAAAATCAAGATTAACATCTGATACTATCAAATTATTAGGAACAATGATGGGCAAAGATTAGTTTAGCAATAAATTCATCACTTCTAAAATCACTCCTGTCAGTAAGCCCCAAAGCCAGACATGAGTTAATATTTTACCAGTTAAAGAAGTTGCACGTCTATATTATTGGCTAGCGACTGCCTTCTGGCAGATGTTAGGCCGCTACAGTTTCAATTTGGCCATGTTAAGAGTACTTGGCAGCTGGCAAGCGGCAAGCTCCAAAATCCTTTTGCGTCTTGGCAATTAGATCCAAACAAGAATTCAAGGATTGAAAATATCAAACAACTTCCAAGCGCACAGGAGATAGCACAGTTCAGTACAATTCAAGTGATAGTGAATGTGCGAGAAAGCAAGGCTGTATTAACACTACAATTATTGCTTCACGCCAGTTTTAAGAGTCCCTTTGCTGAACTGTGGAAGTCCAGAAGATTGATTCTGTTTTTTTCCATTACTCAAGGAGGTAGGGAACTGAGCAGTTCTTTCCAGTCTCTCCTTCATCAGTATGAATCACTAGCAAATCATCAAATGCATGCAATGCCTGATCTGAAGCACCCTCTACATCATCCCATCAAATATGCATTGTATTGCAAAGTACAGCACAGGAACAGGCCATTCAACAGCTCCATGCTGGTGTTTATGCTCCTCAGGAGCTACCTCACTCCCCTCATCCCCATCAACATATCCTTCTATTCCTTTCTCCCTCATGGACGTATCTGGCTTCCACTTAAATACATCTATGCTGTTTGCCTTGAGTTAAATAAACCCAGGTCAGGTACTGCATGGATGAGGGAGAAAAGTTCTTCCTTCTATCTTCCCATTACTCAACCCCAGATCAGGTGCAGCTTGGGCTAGGTGTCGAGTAAAGCAATAGTTCCATGACACATTCGCAGAGCCAAGTAGACATGTCAGGTTCAGACTACCAATCCTGTCAACACTGTTTCAAAGTGTGTTAGATCTTTGGGAAGGAGCAGGCCTGTACTCTGGTAAGTATCTGGGAGGAAATAATATGTTGTTGATCAAGGCAGGAAAGGAAATAGTTGTTACTGGTATAGAAGTGCAAATATATTAAGTTTAAATCTCTTGGCTGCAGATATTAATATTACTACCAGCTCATTATTTCAATGATGGTGATCTCACTTGACCTGTTTTCCAATTGCACTCAAGATGTTTAATGCTTTACTTTAATGAGCTGGAACTGACCTGGGCAACCAGCAGACAAATAACAACCAAGAGTGACAATCTCCTTAGCATTATATGTGAGTTAAGATCAAAATGTTGTTTTCTTGTTAATCCTTCGAGATGAAAATCACCACGTTCATCATCTTGGGTGTTTGCTAGGGTACCAGTAAGTACGTAGGTGAGTGCTGAGTAGGGATAATTGGATCATTGACTTTTTCCAATCGCTGTAGATGAGTGGCCCCAATAATATGTTACACAGTAAGAAAGAAACACATCCTCCAATTCGCAGTAAGCAACACCATAGGACAAGCACTAGTTAATAAATGTCAGACACATTTTAAGTGTCACTCATCAAAAAATGGTACAAAAAGAGAAAAAGTTAATCATTTCTTGCTGAAACCTGGGATTTACCAGATCATCTCCTCCAGTTGACCTTAGAGTATAAGAAATTGGAGCAGAAGACCATATGGCTCCTTGATCTGACTCTTCCATTCCACCTAACTCTAAGTCCCTTCCGTATCTCCATAAATACCTTAATTTCCTTAGTGTCCAAAAAAAAGCATGTCTGTATACAGCAATAAGATGTGCCCTTAAATGGACAGGCAATTTACACACAACTCCATCTTGGCCACTGAATAATGCATTTGCAGCACTTGATATAACTGCCTTGCCTCTGGTAAAACAGCAATGCCACAGGAGATCTGCTGGTCTTTAAAAATAAATTACCCTGCTGTTTGTGGCAGGAAAGTCACTCTTGGTTGTTATTTGTCTGCTAGTTCTCTGGGTCAGTTCCAATAAATACGAAGCCAACTTGAATGCTCACTCATTAAAGTAGATCATTAAACATCTTGGATGTAATTAGAAAACAGGTCAAGTGAGATCACCATAATTGGAATAATGAGCTGAAATGAGATTAAAATCTGCAGCCAAAATAAGATCTGACTGATTTAAATTGCGGTTCTCTAAATGCAACGGAGAAAATCCCATGTCTTTTTTGGTGCTGCTTAACACAATAAAAGTTGAAGTGGATTTGTCAAAATTGTTTACGTTTTGACCCTGTTCTCGAGAGCAGGCAATAGCTAACCAGGTTCCCTTCGGCCTTCTCTGTTGTTCTTGTTCACACTTCCTAGAACTGCAGGTTTCGGTGGTCTGAATGGACATGTGCAATGTCCAGTGTGGAACTGAGTCCCACATGCCAGGGTGCAGCAAAGGTTCACCAGAATGATTCCTGGGATGGCAGGATTGTCGCATGAGGAGAGATTGGGTTGACTAGGCCTGCATTCACTGGAGTTGAGAAGAATAAGAGGGGATCTCATTGAAACATATATAATTCTGACAGGGATGAAACGTATAAAATTTAAAATGCTAACAGGGCTGGACAGACTGGATGCACGGAGGATGTTTCCCCTGGTTGGGGAGTCTAGAGCCAGGGGCCACAGAATTAGGATAAGGTGCAGGCCATTTAGGACTGAGATGAAGAAAAATTTCTTCATTCAGAGGGTGGTCAACCTATGGAATTCTCTACCACAGAAGACTGTGGAGGATGGGTCAATGAGTATATTCAAGAAAGAAATTGATAAATTTTTGGATATTAGGGATATCAAGGGGTATGGAGAGAAAATGGGAATATGGCATTGAGATAGAGGATCAGCCATGATCATTTTGAATGGCGGAGCAGGCTCAAAGGGCCAAATGGCCTACTCCTGCTCCTAGTTTCTATGGATGGACAGACTGGATGCAGGGATGATGTTTCCTCTGGCTGGGGGCTCTAGAACCAGGGGGTCACAGTCTCAGCATATGGGATAGGCCTTTTGGACTGAGATGAGGAGAAACTTCTTCACTCAAAGGGTGGTGAACCTGTGGAATTCTCTACCACAGAAGGCTGTGGAAGCCAAGTAACTGAATATATTTAAGAAGGAAATAGATTTCTAGACTCTAAAGATGTCAAGAGTTATGGGGAGAGAGCAGGAGTATGGCGTTGAGATAGAGGATCAGCCATGATCATATTGAATGGCAGAGCAGGCTTGAAGGGCTGAATGACCTACTCCTGCTTCTGTTTTCTGTGTTTGCACGATGATGCCAAGCTCGATTGCTGGTTTCTGCAGCGTGAGCTGACCTCAGCCAGAACAACTGTAGGAGCAGCTCCTGGGGTAGGTGCCACGAACCCCACTCCTTGGCAGTGTCAAACCTGATGTTTTGTCCGATGTGAATTTTAATCAGTTCTTTCTTTCCTACTCCATTTATTTCTTCAGTGCGCCTCAAGGCATTTCTGTACATTAGCCGTTTGCATCTATATTGCACATTTAATCCCATGGTTGTTCAGCGCAGCTTCGTTTCAAAATAGAGGGCACTCTGGGACACAAACTGTCCCATTACCATTGCCTTGCCAATCTTCCTGTCCAGTTTTCCCACTGGGGGCTAGCCTTCCTCCTGTCCCACATGCTCCACCCACCATTGGCACCCGACCTGGCCAGTGGATCAATCACTATCCCCTCCACATTTCCCGTCAAGTATCTATTCGGTTGTGAACAAGGCTCTTGCCATCTATGACCTTATTGTGGATGGTCGCAGTGAAGTCCTGGCTTTGACTAAATCTTGGCTCACAGTTGAGAGTCCTGACTGAAATCTCCTCCTTTGAACACCTCATCTTGTTCCCCACCTCCTGCCTCTCCTTAAGTGCCAGGATGAGTTCTCACTGATACCTCAGTGCCTGCACTAAACAGATTTCTTCCTCAGTGATTGCAAACTCCATTTTTATAGGGTTGGGGAAGAGAATGGGATCAAACTGTTAGTATTTAGAACACAAGTGGAAGAGGGCAATTGAGAAGATCAGGAATGGAGAGGGAGCTTGTTGTCATAGGAATGTGAGAGGCACTATGTAAATTCAAGTTCTTTCTTCCTGAGCTTTATAAATATTTGATAAATGTGTTGATTTCAATTTGGAAAGCCTTTCATATCCAAAGGACATCCCAAAGTGCTTCAAAGCCAATGCATTACTTTGTGTTCTGAAACATTGGACTGAATTTTCCCATGGAGGTGCGGGACGGGGGGTGCTGGGGAAATAGGGGAGAGCTGCGTTGGTACAGCTCCCCGATGCATTCCCAAGTCCAGGGTCTTACCTAGGGGTGGACTGGGAACCGGTTAACTGCCTGCTCCATGGAGGCACACAGTCAATTAGTACAATTAACGCCCCGCTTTGGGGCCATTTTGCCCTGGAACCAGTATTGTATCAACATTGGAGAGGCCTCTTACGTCATGTGCAAAGCCTGCCAGCTCAGTCGAACAGGCATTCCAGCAACAGGTCAAGGGGTCGTTGGATGAAATGCTGCAGCCCTGTGCATAAATAATCACGCACAAGGGTTCACGCTTAAGTCTGATGGCCCTACCAGCTTCAAGCCCCTTTAATTGATCACTTCTGTGTAGTGAGCTGAGGGCAGCTCCATATTGAGGCCTCTCACTTGCCTGCCTGATCGGCAATGCCCATCTGTCCTGGTGAGGCTGCAGCCTAACATCATTACAGGCCCTCTGATTGGGCCTGTCGCTTAGGAGGGCACCACCTGGAAGGTTGTGCCGTGGGCACACTGATGGCATGGGTAGCCTTGGGGGCCCCCTCCCCCATATGAGCTCGACATCAGGGTCCCGACGCCCACTGAAAAACCGAGCCCATTAAACTCTGTTTCTCTCTCCACAGATGCTGCTAGACCTGCTCAACATTTCCAGAGTTTTGTGTTTATTTCAAGTTTCCAGTGTCTGCAGTGTTTTGCTTCATTTTAGGAATCTTAATTCTTTTCATCTTCCCTTTCAGTATTTAGACACGGATAACATTCTCACAAACGACCAGACACTGAACCTCTTGATAGCTGAGAACAAAACTGTCATAGCTCCAATGTTGGTGTCACAGACGGCGTACTCTAACTTCTGGTGTGGGATCACTCCTCAGGTAAAGGGGCTGTGTTCACAGATTCTTCAATGTTACATAGAAATTTAATCTTTCTTCCTTTACAATACCTATTGCTGCTTATTGTGTCCAGATAGAGAGAGGACAGGAGCCGTATTTTCACTGGCATTTGGTGGGGGAATCGAAAATCCACGGGAGTTTTCCCAATCGTCCAATATAACTTCACCAGAGAATCTGTGAAAACCTGAGAATTATGTAAATAGTCATTATGTAAATAGCATGTCACAGTGCACACTGGGTCTAATGGTTTGGGCCTGGAAATTGGATTGCAATGTCTGTCTCTGATACAAAGCAGGCATCCAAGGGTCCAATAGCTGTGGCTCAGTTCATAGCACCCTCGCCTTTGAATCAGAGGGTTGTGGGTTCATGTCCCACTCCCGGAAACCAAGAACTGTGATTGTACTTGAAAAGAGTTGCAATCTGTGACTGTTGATAACTCGAAAGAGTATAATGGGTACTTTGCATACAAATATTCTGGACCGACCGTGTGCCATCCACCATATTGGTAAGATTCCTTCACAGGCATTAAATCAGTTGCATATGTAAACGGACAGACCATTGCATGCAAGATCTCCTTTGGAAACCTCAGTTGTGACTGACTGCTGCATGTGGTGTGTGCGCTGCAGTCAATCTCTTCAAGCTCCTGGCAGAGCAGTGATCAGCTGAGGGACTGTGGGGCTCCCACCTGAATGGTAAGTTAGAACCGTGTTACCCCAGCGTGGAGGGGTAAGAGCAAAAACACTGCTGCCGGATCCACGGTAAATTTGCAGGCCACTGTTGGCACCCCCCTCCCCCTCCCTGACCGCCACCCCGCCCAGCCCCAAAACTCTGATTGCACCCCAGATTTCCCAAAGACCTGGGCCATTAGCTGATCCTTGTTGATTTTGGGGCCCCTCAGGGTTGGGTGAGCAGCCTCAAGGGTGGTGACTGCTGGTAAGCAAATGAGGCCAGAGGACTCTGACGTGTCGTGGGCGACCTGCCATGAAGCCACTTCGGGCGTGTGCAGGGCGCGCTCCGCCAGGAGTCACGGCACTGACTCAGGCCTCGGTGTTTTCAGCTTCAAGTCCCGGTCTTGGGGGAAATAGGTTTTCTCCTTTTGGGGGGAGAGGGGGGTTATTTTTTTTTTCCACGCGCCACGATCTTTCAGTCCATCCGTGTCCGGGGCTGAGGTCACCAGCGAGCAGCCTGGCACCTTCTCTCCGGCTCAGGCTGTTTAAACCATGAGAGGCCCGTGAGACCGTTTCCCCCGCGCCCCGGCGGATTCCCTCCGGCTCTTGAAACATTTAAGAGTCCAATTTTCCCCAAGTCTCTGCTCCCTTTCAATGGAAAGCCCAAACCTTCCAGCCAGCATTTTGGGGAAAGTGACTGGCGGTTGACCTGCTCACGCCGCTCTTCCCGCCATTCGCTTTGACTACTGCAAAATGGCGGCGGGCGCGAGCGGCTTCCCGCCACGCGCAGCCCCTCACAGGAAAGCCCAGGGACCTCAGCAATTTATCCCAAATATTCGAGGGATGGGGGGCTTTTTTTGGGGGGGGGCGAGGTGCTTACCTCGGAGCTCGCGCTTATTTCTTCTGTTTTTGTTTCGATCAAGGGTTATTACCGCAGGACGGCGGAATATTTCCCGACGCGGCAACGCCGGCGGTTAGGCTGCTTCGCCGTTCCGATGGTGCACTCGACGGTCCTGGTCGACCTGCGCAAAGCGGCCACGCGGGACCTGGCGTTTTATCCGCCGCATCCGGAATTTTCCTGGGCTTTCGACGACATCATCGTGTTTGCGTTCTCCTGTCGTGTCGCAGGTAGTCAGCGTGCGCGCAGTCGGGAAGATGCGGGCCTTTAAGGGAACAAACTGAACCGTTTTTTTGTCCTGAACTGGCTTCCTGTGTCCATTTCACGTGCGCTTTTTGGCTGCATCGTTTCTGTTACGCTTTCTTTTCTTTTGTCTTTTACACCACCCGTCTCCCCCTCCCCCCCCCCCCCATTTGCGACTCTCCCTTGTCACCATGCCTCCTGTCATTCCTCCCCTCCCGGATACCCAAAAAAAAACCCTTCTCGTCTCAAACGTCCTAATCACTCCACCATTGGTGGCTGTGCATTAATTCTTTTGTCTTTTACTATCACCCTCCCCACCCCACAACAACTTACCCATTCCATGCAACTCCCTTGTCACCGTGCATCCTGTCGTTCCTCCTCTCTCGGATACCCCAAAAAAAACCCTTCACCTCATCCCAAACTTCCTAATTACTCCACCATTGGTGGTTGTGCATTAATTCTTTTGTCTTTTACTGTCACCCTCCCCTCTCCTCCCCCCACCAATAACTTACCCCTCCCTCCCTCCCCCCCCAATAACTTACCCCTCCCTCCCTCCCCCCCCAATAACTTACCCCTCCCTCCCCAATAACTTACCCCTCCCTCCCCAATAACTTACCCCTCCCATGCGACTCTCCCTTGTCACCGTGCGTCCTGTCATTCCTCCTGTCTCGGATACACCAGAAAAAAAGCCCTACCCCAACTCTTCATCTCTCAAACTTCCTAATCGCTCCACCGTTGGTGCTGTGCATTCAGCTGCTTAGGCCCCTAGTTCTAAAATTCCCTCCTTAAACCTCTCGACCTCCCTCCCTCTTTTTCTTATAGAGCCATATCGAATTTTACAACAAAGAAAAAGACCGTTTGGCCATTGTGCCTGTGTTGGTTCTTTGAAAGAGTTGTCCAATTTAGTCCCACACCCCAGCTTTCTCCTCAAAATGCTTCGCACTAGTCCTCTTAAGTACATGTCTAATTGTCTTTTGAACCATCCTGTGGAATTTGCATTCAGGTTGGTGCATTCCAGATCTTAACAACCCTCTGTGCTTCCTTCCAGGGATTCCTTAAAACCTAGCTCTTTGACCAACCTGCTAGCTCCTTATGTGGCTCGGTGTCAAACTTTGCCCAATAACATTTCTGTGAGGCGCCTTGGGAGGTTTTACTATATTAACAGCGCTATATAAATGCGGTTGTTGTGGTTGTGGGATCACATGACTGACCTGACACAACTTTTTTTGAAAAGTGGCAACTACAGTTCACAATGCATTGCAGCATAACGCACCTTTGTCTCTGGAAGGTTGGAGTTTGTCTGATGTGTTTATCTCATTCCTTTTTCCTTTTCTGGTCTAATTTCTCATGTGTCTCTCGAGAACACAGTTCCATAACTGATTCTAAACACCTCCCACTCTTTCTGTTGGGAAACATTGTGTGGCTTAATCTGTGGAATTTTCTAGCCCAGAGGGCTGTGGATGTTCAGTCGTTAAGTATATTCACAGTTGAGATTAATAGATGATTGAACACTTAGAGAATTGAAAGATATGGGGATACGGTGCGGAAATGGAGTTAGAGTAGGGGACCAGCCATGAAAGAGGGCGTGGGCTTTGTGGGAGGAGTGCCATATGGCCAACTGCTCCCCTATTTCTTATGTCTTCAATACACTGGTCTGAGGAGAGATGGTTGATCGGTCAGGTGCTGAGTCAAGGGAACATAAGGCAGGTTTCACGAGAGACACGAGTCTGAAGGCTGATGGCAGAGTGGGATAGAAAGTCTGAGATATTATGGGATCAGGGCCCAGGAAGCAGACCGGAGGGCAAGGGCTGAGCAATTGCCTCAGTTCCTGGGTCAAGTCTTGATCACCCTTGTTTTTTTTTACAGAAATTCAGATGTACGTGTGCAATAAAGAGCGATACGGTTTCCTCAACATTCCCGGAAAGCCCCAAAGCACATTGGAAGAAGACCGCCTGAACTTCGTGCATCTTATGTTGGATGCCATGAGTAAGACCACCCTTGAATGCAGTTTTTTTGACCCATTAGGGACACAGTGGAATAGGTATGACAGCGAGCAAAAGCTATAGGGATAAGCATGGACATAGGTAACGGAGAAACCTCCCTGAGCACCGAGGCCCCCTATCCTGGTGTGAGGTATGGCAGCGTCACCTGTCAGGGCCATTGATATTGTCAAGAATATTGGAACACCGTCCTGAAACATTTTTGTTTCCTCTAAATTTCCTTCTGCAATAAGAGAGAAATTATCACTTTAATGTAACTTTAATCGCTGGTTTGTCTCCTTCCCCAGAGATTAAGTTGGGGAGAGGTTTCAAAATGTACTGGCCCAAATGGTCTTATTTCATACTTTCTTATACCCTCACAATAGGGGGAAGATGATAAACAAGTCCAAATAAAACCATTGCAACATTTCAAGAAAGGTTTGTATTTTTGAGACCCTCACTACCTTATTAGTTAATCCAAAAGTACCATTTTCATTCAAAAGGACTCATGTGCAATATGTTCTCCTTAATGATATACAAACCTAAATCCTGAAAATTCTTGCCTCTCTGTCTTCACAAATTGTCCTGCCTACTGCATAGATATGGTAAAAAAAGACTTGTGTTTATATAGTTCTTTTCACGATCATTGCTGTAAAGTGCTATGAGACATCCAATGAGGTGTTTTTTGAAGTATAGTCACTGCTGTAATGTAGGAAATGCGGTAGCCAATTAGCGCACAGCAAGCTCCCACAAACAGCAATGTGATCATGATAGGTAATTTGTTTCTGTGATGTTGATTGAGGGACAAATATTGGCCAGGAGACCAGGGATAACCCCGCTTCACTTCTTAGAAATGGTGCCACAGGATCTTTTACGTGCTTCGAGAGGGCAGACGGTCTCTCGGTTTGACGTCTCATACAAAAGACAGCACTTCCGATAGTGTAGCACTCCCTCATTACCGCACCAGGACCTCAACTTTGATTTTTGTGTTCAGGTCAGTCCTGGTGTGGGACCTGAACCCGAAACCATGTGAGTGCTACCAACTTAGCCACAGCTGACACTTATAAGCCATGGGTTATAACTACACCGATTAAGGAGTTAAGAAAGATCATTGTTCTGATTTCGGTAGCCATCAGTAACTTTTTTATTAAAAAGCAGAGGAATTTTGAAATCCCAGTTATTTACGAAGAGAATGAAGCTACCCGGGGGAAATATCTTCATTCTCCAGAAAAGTTATAGCAATTGACAAAGTAGTTCAAAAAGGCAGCTCACCACCACCTTCTCAAGGGTAGTTAGGGATGGGCAATAAATGCTGGCCTGGCCAGCGATGCCCACATCCCATGAACAAATAAAAAAAAGCTCCGTTGTGCTTTTCAAGAAGTGCACTAAAATTAACCGTGGAACCTTGTTAGCCTTAACCGTAGCAAGTCACAGCATCTGTATCCATCTATGGGGCTGAATTTTACGTTGATCAGGCGCACACCCAACCTGGTTCGCGTGAGATGACGTCGGGCGAGTGATATTTCGCTCGGCGGGCACATGCAAAAGTCAGAAGTGCGCCCAGTGACAATTAAGAGGGCAATTAAGCCCATTCATTGCACAGTTGTCTGCTTTTTTTTGTTGCCTTTCCAACCTTACAGTTGGTGGACAGGTGAATCGGCCAGGTGGCCTTTACATTTTCATGACACCTCACCCAAGGGTGGGATGAGGCTTCTTAATGAAATAAAATAAAATTAAAAATCCGCAGGCAGCATTTTTAACATCTATATTTGCAGGTGCCTGATTATGATGCTCGAACATTTTTTTTTCTGTTTTTTAAAGTTTTATTGGAACACTTTCGGGACTGCAGCTCTCTGCTTGCAGGAGCTTTTTCTCGGCGCTCGCCTGCGCCTGCATTGATGTTGTCTCCCGCCCCCACCCTGGCAGTGCTGTGCTTTGCAGCGCATGCTTCATGCTGGCTGGCCGTCAATTGGCCAGCCAGCGTGAAATCATGGTCGGGGGCCAATCGTGGTTGGCGGTCCGTTTCCCGGCCGATCCCAGGCCTGCTGATCGCGCCCACCAGCAGAGCTAAAAATTCAGGCCATGGATTCGAAATCCTGCAAAGAGCCCCCAATTTTGTAACAATCTCAGTAGATTTGTCCCTGAGTGATTTGCAACAATTAACCAAGGTTAGGTTAATAGCATTAGAAAAAGAGTTGGAGTTAAAAGCAAGGGCTACAAAAGCAGACATAATTGAGGTAATAGCACATCTTGAAATGGAAAAAGAAATGAAAAAGTTTGAACTTGAAAAGGAGGAATCTTTTGGTTTCATTCTGTCCATAAATAACTGGGATTTCAAATTTTGTCTGCTTTTTAAAAATAAAATTACTGGTCTTTACTGAGATTGTAACAATGATCTTTCTTAACTCCTTTAAAGGTGTAGTCGGCTTGTGAATGTCAGCCGAGGCTCAGTTGGTAGCACTCGCATGGTAACCTATTTTTTAAAGTAGATGAAATTTGAAATCCCAGTTATTTACTAAGAGAATGAAGCCACACGATTCCACTGTTTAAAACAGGAATAAAATTACTGTACAAGAGTCAACAAAGCAAACACCAAATACTATCTATCCTATACTCTAACATCCAGAATTAACATGAATAAACAGACAAAATGTGATTGACTATAAATTGTACCTTAAATGGCAGATACTACCAAGACAGAAAGGACACTGAGGGGAATATTTTTGCTAGATAATATGGCCACAATGGTGACCTATTGCTTGAGTGACCTTGTTTATTCACCATTGGCATACAAAGCTCTCTTGTAAACAGGTCAGGAGCAACGAGGCAAAGAGGGCCTTATGGTCAATGGAGGAAGAAAGGAAAGTGAGAGACCAGGCTGTGGCATACATCAATTGGTGTTCCCTGTTCTGTCCCAGTTTCTTTCTGGAGTAAAATGACCAAACCCTCAAATCTCCTCAACTGTTGTCCTTTTTTTTTCAAGCTGTCAAGCAATCAGCTAATATCGTAGAGACAGCTAGATTTGCAAGCAGCAATTTAATAGTCACCATGACCATTTGGATTGTGGACAGAAACATATAAACAAAACACAGGAACCATGGCAACTATATCATCTCAGTAATTAAATGGAATTGGAGACTCACTTCTATATTGGAGTGACACTCGAGAATTCCTTCAGAATTAAAGAAAAAAATTCCAGATTCCAGGAGCCTTAAATATTACTATGTGTAAACATTAGTTTCATAAAATCCTCTGTTTCTGTAGAAGCCTATATATTTTAAAAGGAACAATAGTCCTAATGTTATAAAAGAAGATAGGCTGGCCAGTGTCTGCCTTATTTAATAAATTCTGTGTTACAACATTGCTACTTAGGGGTGGGGCTGGG